>NC_081290.1:207273473-207576504 GCF_030435805.1 Mustela lutreola | reverse complement strand
ATCTGTTTAGCCATCAAAAGTTTAATTTCTCACAAACATCCATTTATATAACTAAAGTTATTTTTTTAAAAAATAGGGTTGAATGAAGATTAATAATAGAAAAAATGAATAACATAGTAGTAATTCAAACTTACAAATTAAGAGTAAGAGGTTGGTATTCTGTCTTTAATTTTACAATTTAGTAATCAAAAGACAAACATGTATCTCTATTAAATTAAGAACCTAAAAAAGTCAAAGGGGAAATTTTATGGTATCCTTCTCAACTCTCATTTCATAATAAATGAATGATTTATTAACAATGTCTTTCAGTTGGTGTATTTTCTTTACAATAGTGTAATGAACATATAATGTCCTGTATACTTGATAAGATGGGGGCTTATTGATGGCAGAACCTGTTTCCTTTGTGCTCCTCTATTCATTGTCTAGCCCAATACCTTACCTATAGTATTTGCTTCAAGATAATTTTTTGATCCTTACAAAGGCAAAACCTTTAAAAATGAATGTAGTATCCCTTTTTAAAGATTATTCTATTTACTTTGACCTTAAAGTTTGTCTGCTAACATTTGAGCAGTACTTTCTTTATAAGTTTTCCTGTGATTGACTAAACAGTTCCTTCATGCCTATTTATAATTTATAAGTTGCATTTGCTTTTTGAGCTCACTTCAGATAATCTTTATGAGTTTTTAGGTGAATATTAATTCTCCTTGTCAGGTGATAAATTATTGTTTTCACCTGGTTGTATTCAGTAAGAATTGTTTGATATTTCACAACTATTTACATATTTTGACCTTCATATACACTTTCTGCAAACGATTTTTAAAAATATCATGTACTATCATTTACAAAATTCCTTCAAGCAAAGTTCCCAGGTGAGACAGTGAGTTGTGAAGGTGAGAACATAGGGATTTAGGAGAAAAAAAAAATCTTTGATCATACATAGCTAGAACAGGTTTTTGCTTAGTCACTGCAGTCTATAAGACATTACATAGAGCTATAAAACAATAATGATTAGTTATACTTATTTATTTATTTTCAATAAAAACTCTAACACTATATGTGAAAAAGGATGAGATGACGAAATCCATTTCTGAGAAAAATCTCCAATAGGCAGCAGCATTATTAAGCTATTGGACTAATGTAATCCTGATAGTGATACTTTGTTCCATGCACACAAACTTCATCCTTATGCAAATATAGCACATTATTTCTGCTACTACAGTCACCAATTTCAGGGAGAGAACATGGAGATGATTTAGAAACCAATCACTATTACAGGAGAAATGTTGAAAGCAGTTCAAACCATGCCTGCTGGTGTTGAGACCAAAGTGCTATTTATTTTCATTTGACAAGATCCTTAGGCTATTTTAGTTATCTGAGAATTCTGTATTGTCTATTATCTAAAAATTGCTATTTTGTTTTCCCTATCATCTATCTAGTGTCTAGTACATGGTTGGATAATTAAATAATTATTCAGAATTAATGAATGAATCCATATTTATTAAAGCCATCATGAGAGAAAGGAAACGGACTTCTAAGTACCTTTCCCCTTTATACTCATCTGCCATTGAACTTCCCAGGGAATTGATATTTATTCAAAATACATTTCATATTTGGCTTAACACATTTTTGGGATTCACTTAATGGAAGAGAGCAGGGGACTGCCACAGTTGAATTAAGTGTAATAATATGTTTATTACTAGTATATTACATAAAGCTCAAAGCAAGTATATTTCAGGGAAATAACATTATTTAGAGAGTTATGAGACTAAATAGGACAGAAATTTCACCAGTAGCATGATACTTTCTTCCCCAGTAGTGGCTGTATCAATACTACCTATTTCCAAAAAAAACAAAACAAAAAAAAACCCAAAAACAAACAAACAAAAAAAAGCCCACTTATTTTCTACAATATTTGGATTACCTTTTAACTTATACTTATTCTGTATATATATATATATATATATATTCTGTATATTCGGAGATGCAACATAAAGGAAATGCTAATTGGCACTAATGTAAATATTGCACTAATTTATTTCTTAATTCATTGCCAAAATAAATTAATCATATGTATATATTTCATCTATTCACTGAGAATTATTTTCATATCCCCTGGACTTAACAGCTATCGATAACAAATTACTGTAGAGTTAAATCATTAAATCTTATAAAGACTTCCCACTCTATATGCATCCCATTACTTTCCTTCAGGAAAGGAAATAAAACTATTGACTCCCTTCATGATAACATATATTAAGTTCAAAACATATTTACTGAGAAGCTATTCCATAAAAGCTTTTTCTTAGGGGTTGCAAGGTGAGATAGGAAGTGCAAAAAATGGATACTGCATGATATGCTCATCAAGTTTGATAAGAACTTATGGTGGGTAAGTCATAGACACAAATAAATCTAATAAAATCCAGAATTAGTAAGCATACTCAAAACACAAAAAGGGAGTTCATAAAAGAGAATAGTAAGAGAGTGGGGATAAAAAAAAGGCAGACTTCATAGAATTTTGAGGGAGGCTGAGAAGGAAACATGAGAATTTGTTATGTGGAATCCAGAATGAGGGAAAGAGCTGTAGAAGTCACAAGCAGAGAGAGCCCTATAAGGAAGACATGGATACAGAGCAAGACTGAGGTTGGCCTTATATAGAGGGATTAATTAATTCAGACTGCAAGAAAGATAATTTTTGTGTAGATTAATGAGAACAGACAATAAAAGTTTGGTTGGTTCAACATTGTGCAGTGTCTCAGACCTGGTACGGAGTTTATGAAGAATTTGTAGGGACTTGAGCAACTCTTGAAGAGTTGAGAATCACAGCAGAGAATCACATGATTCTCTCATGACACTCTAGGAAGACTCAAGTAGGACTATTTTAGCAGCAGTGTTAAAAATATTTATAGGATTTGCCTTGTTCTTTAAATTTGATGCAGCTGAAATGTCTCTTCTTTACAACTTTGTGTCTTCAAATCTTATCTTTCAAGTCCAGCACAAGTGCCATGCCCCTTAAGAAGCCTTCCCTTCTACTTTTGGACTAAAGTAATCACTCCTAGTAATTGCAGTGCTGGTATTATCCATTTCATTTTTATTTGTCTATTATGTAATGCTATTTTTAGTACAAAAATAACATATTTTTGATAGGGTAAAACATACATAGCTACATCTAAATAGACACCAAGAAAGCACTATGTTATATTAAAATTTTAAATTAAGAAAATGTGCACTTATTTAGAAAACTTCAATAATTCCAGTGCTCAAGAGAAATGAAGAATATGATGATCAATAATTATATATATATAATCATATATATTATGATATATAATGTTATACATTATATATATTATATATGGTCAACTTTATATATGGTTATTATATATATGTCAACTTTACATAATATATGGTCACATTATATATGGTCAACTCAGCATCATTCCTTAGCATGACAAGAATAATACAGAATGGATATTTACTAGAATCCCTTTTCCTCATGTGGTTCCTGAGCAGAATCTGTAAGACGAGAGCACTTGTGCAAGATACGGAAGCCAAAAGAGGAGAGGTCAGTTGTTGGCAGATTTATTGGTAAAAAACCATTTCCTCAAATCCTCTAACTCTGTACTGAAGACAGCAAAAATGTCACTCACTATCTTTGAGATTGCTGAGATTTAGCACAGAGCCCAAGAATCACAGAAATCTGGCATCTGTGTCTCTGGCCTTATTTCCCTAATCATTTCAACACTTAAAAATGTTTGCATTTCCCTATTTTGAACATTTCCAATTTGGACTATCTAGAGTAGCTTTTGTTTTCTTGTTGAAAACTTGACTAATATAGCTTCTGTTGCAAGAATAACTCCTATCCTAGTTAAAGCTTTAGCTTTCTGAGTTGGTGAACAGTGGGAGGGGTGCAGGAGGGGGGACAGTGACACTCTAGAAGAGGGCATGGAAGCTCTGTGTTCCTTCTCAAATATCGTACCCTACATGTCTCTTCCATATGGTTGTTTATCTGTATCCTCTTATAGTAAATTGGTAAACATGACCCTAGGAGGAACAGAGATACTTTCAGGAATCAAACTTCCAGGGTGACTCACCACAAAGAGGAGGGGGACTACAAGCATGGAGAAGGGAGAGGAGCAGACCCCACAATAGGCACCACTGATGTGGGGGTCCTGGACTTGGAAGTCAAGTCCCCATAATATTTGGCTTTAAATACCAGTGATGTTTAACTTCATTATTTTTATAAACCAGTGCAGCTTAACTTGGGTATTTTAAAAATTAGCAAGCTTAGCAGGCGTGACTCTGGGGTGGCTGGAGAGCCATAGGAAACTGAGCACCTGCCCTTGAAGGCACAGCATAACAAACAACCCTACCAAGATAGAGCACAGAAGCACCAGTGAAATCATCTGGGGTATATGTGAAAGAGATTTGTTTACTAAACCCAAAACATGTGCTGGAGGAGCATGGATCTTAAGTAGACTTCCTCAAGAAAAAGAGATGGCAAGAATGATTTCCCTCTTCCCTTCAGCCCATATAGCTGGACACTTGCAAGAAACAGCACAAACACTCTCTACCAACCTTGCTAACACTCTGTGCCTTGCCCCCATATTCTCCTGTAGAACCACACTATCCAACCTGCCCCATTCAAGCAGGAGTCCCTCCAAAGAGGCTTCTGCTACATCTCATCCTCCAAGCAGCTCCTGCAGGGACCAGCATCGCTCCAAAGTGACTCCTGTTATGGAGAAAGGAAGATAACTAAATGCATCAGTACATTCACAGTCCCATCAGCAGACATCAGCACTTACTGTCAGCGCTGCCCACCAACAAAAGCTCCTTATGGGATAAGAAAGTGAGAGCACCCTGCAGATCAGTGCTACTACAGTCCCAGCAGATGGACGGGAGCAGGCATTTGATGTGATTGCAGACAACACTCAACTATAAGTCCACAGCAGCCTCAGACTGTCCTTTTAACAGCATAGGGACAAAGCCTGTCCACAATAGGCAAAATGGGCCATTGCAGCTGACAAGACTAAAGGTAAATAAGGCTTAGCCATGACAGTAGAGCACACACATAGGAGACACACCTGAAGCACCTAGTTCTGGTTAACAGGGACATTGTGCTACAAGGCACCCCAGGACCTCTTCTCCATAAGGCCATTACTTTCATGAACAGGAGATGTAACCGACTTTCCTAACATATAGAAAGAAACAAAATGAGGAGACAGAGGAGCATGTGTCAAATTAATGAACAGGACAAAACCACAGGGGAGAGAGAAAAAAAAAAGCTAAATGAAATGGAGATAAGCAATATGACTAATAAAGAATTTAAAGTAATGGTCATAAAGATACTTACCGGACTTAAGTAAAGAGTGGAGGATCTGAGTGAAATCTTCCAAAAAGAGCTAGAAAATAGAAAAAAGAATCAATCAGAGATGAAGAACTCAAAAACTAAATTCAAAATACACTAGAGGGAATCAATAATAAATTAGAGGAGACAAAAGAATGGATCAGTGAGCTAGAAGCCAGAATAATGGAAAACAACCAATGTGAATAACAATAACAACAACAACAACAACAAAAATGAATAATAAAAATGAGAATAGACTAAGAGAACTAAGCAACATCATCAAGTGTAGTAACATTCCTGTGTAGGGATCTCAGAAGGAAAAAAGAGAGGAAAGGGAGCAGAAAATATATTTGAAGAAATAATAGCTGAAAACTTTCTTAATCTAGGGAAGAAAACAGACATCCAGTACCAGAAGACACAGTGATCCACCAACAATATCCACACAAAGAGGTTCGCACCAAGACACATAGTAATTAAAATGGCAAAAGTGGTGATATAGAGAGAATTTTCAAAGCAGAAAGAGAAAACAGTGTATACAAAAGAAACTCTGTAGGCTCTCAGCTGGTATTTCAGCAGAAATTTTGCAAGCTAGAGAAAAGTGGCATGATATATTCAAAGTGCTGAAAGAAAAAACAAACAAACAAATGAAAAACCCTACAATCAACAATTGTGTATCCAACAAGGCTATCATTCAGAATAGAAGAGATACAGAATTTACCAGAGAAACAAAGGTGAGAAAAGTTTATCACCACTAAATAAGCCTTACAAGAAACATTAAAAGAAATTATTTGGGTGGGAAAAAGAAAAGAAAGAAAAAAGATCATAATCAGGAGTAAGAAAATTATGAAAGGAAAACATTTCAAAGGTAAGTACAAACATAATAAAAGCAGTAGATTAATTGCTTCTAAAACCATTATGGAAATTAAAGAACGAAAGTAACAAAATCAATTGTGTCAGTCAAGAGATTCACAAAACAAATGAATGTAAAGCATGACATCATATACATAAAAACATGGGTGGAGAGAGTAAAAATGTAGTGCTTTTAGAGTGGGTTCAAACTTAAGCAACCATCTACTTAATATAGATTATAATATAATCTATAATGTAATATATTATATGTGAGTCTAATGGTAATCATAGCCAGAAACCTGTAATAGATGTGCAAAACATAAAGAGGAAGAAATTCAAGCATATAACTAAAGAAAGACATCAGACCACAAGATAAGAGAACAAGAGAAGGAACAGAGATAAAAAAACAAACAAAACAAAACCCAAAAAACAATAATGAGACAAGTAACAAAATGGCAATAAGTACACACCTATCAATAATTACTGTACTTTTTGAACTTTTTTTTTCTTTTTTAAATTTAATTTTATTTTTTCAGTGTTCCAAGATTCATTTTTTATGCACTCAATATAAATGTGAATGGACTAAATGACTAAATGGTAAAAAAGCAAGACCCACCCATATGTTATAAGAAATTCACTTAGACCTAAAGACACCTGGAGAGGGGTACCTGTGTGGCTCAGTGGATTAAAGCCTCTTCCTTTGACTCAGGTCATGATCCCAGGGTTCTGGGATGGAGCCCCACATCGGGCTCTCTGCTCAGCAGGGGGCCTGCTTTCTCCTCTCTCTCTGCCTGCCTCTCTGCCTACTTAAAATCTTTGTCTGTAAAATAAATAAAATCTTAAAAAAAAAAGACACCTGGAGATTGAAAGTAAAGGGGTGAAAAGACATTTACCATGCAAATAGCAGCAAAAAGAGTTGGGGTAGCAACACTTATAACTGACAAAATAAACTTCAAAACAAACACTGTAACAAGAGACAAAGAAGGACACTATATAATGATAATGGTGGCAATTAAACAAGTGGATATAAAAATTGTAAATATTTATGCACCTAACATTTGAGCACCTAATCACACAAAGCAAGTATTAATAAACATAAAGGAAAAACCCTGGCAATTATAGATAATAATAGGGGACTTTAACACTCCCTTATATCAATAGATAGATCATTTAGACAGAAAACCAGCAAGGGAACAGGCTTTGAATGACACATTGGACCAAATGGATTTAGCAGATATATTCAGAACATTCTACCATAAAGCAGCAAAATACACATTATTTTCCAGAGCAAATAGAACATTCTCCATAATGGATCATATGTTGGGCTATGAAATAAGCCTCAAGAAATTAAAAATGATTGAAATCATATCATGCATCTTTTCCAACAACAAGACTGTGAAACTAGAAATCAACCACAGGAAAAATTTGGAAAGAACAAGAATTCATGGAGGTTAAAAAACATGATACTAAGCAATAAATGAGTCAACAAGAAATCAAAAATAAATTTTTAAAAAATGGAAACAAATGAAAATGAAAATACCAAAATCTTTAGGATGCAGCAAAAGCTGTCCTAAAAGAGAATTTTATAGCACTATAGGCCTACTTCACAAAGCAAAAAAGACTAGGTAAACAAATTAACCTTACACCTAAAGGACCTGGAAAAAGAAAAAAGATAAGTCAAAACCCAGCAGAAGGAAGGAAATAATGAGGATTAGAGCAGAAATAAATTAAAGGTTAAAAAACAATAGAATAATAATGAAATAATAATGAAACCAAGAGGTAGTTCTCTGAAAAGATCAATAAAATTGATAAATCTTTAGCCAGAATCACCAAAAAAAATGAGAGAACTTTAAAAAAAAAGTTTTATTTAACAAGTAGAATACAATTACGGTAATATCAAATTTGAATAAGGGTACAATATGGAAAAAAAGATATATATATATATATATATGCTTTGTAACATGAGGAGGGAAAAGTCCAAAACACTGCATTTTAAAAATAAATTGCAGTTTCTGCTAAAAATAAAAAGTATTTTAAAAGAACACCTCAAAATTACCTGCTAAGAGATGGGATTAATTGAAAATGGAGTCAGAAAAATACAGTTATAAAGAAAGCTTAGAGTAGGGGTGATTTTTTATAAAAATCCACTCAGAAATGGAAAAATGACAACACTGACATTTTTTTGGAGGAGTATATTTGTATTATTTTTTAAGATTATTATTATTTAGTTTTTAAATCAAATGATTAAATTTTCTTTAACTTATTTTATTTTTGAACAATTTTTACTAATTTTCACTAACATTGGAATGATAAAATATGTTTAACATTTATGTTTTCATAAATTATATTTTCCTTAATTTTTATAATGCATTTTTATATCTTAAGGATATTACATGATCAGTTTTATTGATTTTTTTTTTTTTTAATTTTAAGGCTTATATACCTGCTCTTGTAAATTAAGCTTTAGTAGCAATATCTTTGTTTTGGTTTTTCCAAAGGAAGTTTCTGAAAAATAAAATTAATTTAAATGATTTACATAGTTTATTTGAAGGGTAAGAATGAGAGTGCCTGGGTGGCTCAGTTGGTTAAATGTCGGACTATTGATTTCAGCTCAGGTCGTGATCTCAAGGTCATGAGACTGAGCCCCACATCAGGCTCTTCAATGGACATGAAGCCTGCTTAAGATTCTCTCTCCCTCTGCTCCTCTCCCACAACTCCCTCCCCCACACCCTATTCATGCTCGGTCTCCCCCTTTCTCTCTAAAATAAATAAAATATAAATCAATAAACAAACAAATAAATAAATAATAACTCCTGTCAGTCACTAACCTTAACTAAGATGATGTTAATTACAATGCACTTCCCTAGGACACATTTGGAGGCCAGCAAAAATCTTCATACACTTGGTCTTTGGCATCTCAGCCAACCAGGTCCTGTAACAATAATGATTGAGGACATAAATGGGGCCCTGACAAGTCTGGTAGAAGCAAGTTGAACCTTGTATTTATTCAGGATTCTGTACATTACCCACACTATATCCCTGCTTCCTGGTTTGCTGACCATTCATTGGAATTAAGTTCTATGTCAAATGGGTCACCTTGCCTTCTAGACCAGAGAAGGACATTCAGCTGCAATTCACTCTTATTCCTATTAGATTAACTTAAAGGAATAGGTCTGATAGAATGAACTCTGAATTTGATCAGGCAAAAGTCATAATAATCCTTTCATTACTTACACTTGCAGACTTAGCAGTAGTAATCAGAATATTCCTTTCATTACTGACTTGATTCAAATTGCAGGCAAATTAAGGCTTAAATTATTCTAAGAAAACTTAGTATTAATATTTTTAAGGTAGACATTTGACCTGTCTAGAACTCTCATTACCTCTGCATTATCTATTACTTCTTTAACTATTTTTTAAGATAACACTGTTTGGAATGAAAAACAACTCTAGATTGAAACACTACACCTTTAATGGAAAACAAGGTCTCACTCTTTCTGGTACTTGGAAAATTATGCCACTATTTTAAAATAAAGCAGCTATTTTAAAGTATTCTTAAGATATATATGTATGATTCAAATGGCATCAATAATTTGTAATAATATTAATTTAGGTTGGTAACAGTTCACTACATAACAAATACAAATGTTACTAATTAACCACAATGAAAATAAAAAATCTTCATAAAAATTTGAATTTTCATCTATCCACACACATTTCCATAGGTCCACAAACAAAACTAAATACTTTACATACATGCACATGTATATATGGAGACAGCAAGCAAGCACATCTACAAAATTTATATATAACTTCTCAGTAATAATTCTTTTTTTTTTAAAGATTTTATTTATTTATTTGACAGAGAGAGATCACAAGTAGGCAGAGAGGCAGGCAGAGAGAGAGAGGAGGAAGCAGGCTCCCTGCTGAGCAGAGAGCCCGATGCGGGACTTGATCCCAGGACCCTGAGATCATGACCTGAGCTGAAGGCAGCGGCTTAACCCACTGAGCCACCCAGGCACCCCTCAGTAATAATTCTTATAGGTAATAAAATACTTAGCTAACAAAAGACACAGAGAAAGGTGAAAATACAATGAAATCAATTACTTTTGTTTCTTTTTTTTTTTTTTTTCCTGCTTTGTCAGTGAAATGGAATTGCATCTGAATAATGGCCTACCGTTATACTTTTAAATCAGGGCTGTTTACAAAAGCTCAAACAAGTAAAAGCTGGACCAGTTAATTTGTAGACAATTTACTGTTGAGATAATTGAGATAGTGGCACTTGCTTGTGACAGCATTATTGAAAAAATTCTGGTGGACTCAGCACATATTCACAAGTACAAATTGAATACTAAAACAAGCAAAAAAGTCAACTTCTTTAAAGTATTCACTTCTGAAACTTGCTAGCCAAATACTTACAAATTGAATAATAAATATGTTAAGACTATGCCAGAAAAGTACAGGCCTACTATTGAAAGAAATGCTTTCTATTACTGTTAGGAGAGTAAGCATTTCACATAGTATTCTCCTTTTTTTTTTTTTTTAAAGATTTTATTTATTTATTTTGACAGAGATCACAAGTAGGCAGAGAGGAAGGCAGAGAGAGAGGAGGAAGCAGGTTCCCTGCTGAGCAAAGCGGGATGTGGGGCTTGATTCCAGGACCCTGGGATCATGACCTGAGTCGAAGGCAGAGGCTTTAACCCGCTGAGCCACCCAGGTGCCCCAGCAATCTCCTTTTATTTTATTTTATTTTTTTTTAACTTTAGAACCATAGAAAGTAATAGTTAAACAACATAACACAAGAGATTGAATTTATGAAGGTATATACATTGTTGCTTTGCTAGGGGAATTTTAGACATGTAAAACTTAAAGCAATTATATCTTATTAGCATGTAAAGTAACATTTTTCCAATTATCTGTATTTGAGCAAGAGTACAAAAGCCAAAAATTTAGTAATAATTTTCCTCTAAATTCTAAGAAAGCATTTTTTTTTTAAGGAATTCACTCTTTGGAGAAAAAAATTTCCCTAGGATCTATTATGATGTTGCCCAAATATCCCTATTACCTTAGCATTATCTCAACATCTTTCTCTCTAGCCTATATGGTAAAATATAAATATACCAATGGAATTAGCAAAGGAAACAAAAGTGAAAATGAACTTTTTGGACTTCACCAAGATCAAAATCTTCTGCACAGCAAAGGAAACATTCAACAAAACAAAGAGACAACCCACACATGGAATGGGAGAAGATATTTCCAAATGACACTATAGACAAAAGGGTGATATGGAAGATCTACAAGTAATTCCTCAAACTCAACACACATAAAACAGATAATCATGTCATAAATGGGGCAGAAGACACGAACAGACACTTCTCCAAAGAAGACATACAAATGGGTAACAGACACATGAAAAAATGTTCATCATCATTAGCCATCAGGGAAATTCAAACCAAAACCACATTGATATACAACCTTACACCAGTTAGAATGGTCAAAATCAACAAGACAGTAAGCAACAAGTGTTGGAGAGGATGTGGAGAAAGGGACACCCTCTTACAATGTTGGTGGGAATGTAAGTTGGTGTAGCCACTTTGGAAAACAGTTGTAGATATTCCTTAAGAAATTAAAAATAGAGCTACCTTATGACCCTATAATTGTACTACTGGGTATTTACCCTAAAGATACAGATGTAGTGAACAGAAGGGCCATCTGTATCCCAATGTTCATAGCAGCAATGGCCACAGTTGCCAAACTGGAAAGAAGCAAGATGCCCTTCAACATATGAAAGAATAAAGAAGATACGGTCCACATATACAATGGAGTATTATGCCTCCATCAGAAAGGATGAATACCCACCTTTTGTGTCAACATAGACAGGACTGGAAAAGATTATGCTGAGTGAAATAAGTCAAGTAGAGAGAGTCAATTATCATATGGTTTCACTTACTTGTGGAGCATAAGGAATAACACAGTAGACATTGGGAAATGGAGAGGAGAAGTGAGTTGGGGGAAATTGGAGGGGGAAACAAACCATGAGGGACTGTGGACTCTGGGAAATAAACTGAGGGTTTTGGAGGGGTGGGGGTTTGGGGGTTGGGTGAGCCTGGTAGTGGGTATTACGGAGGGCATGTATTGCATGGAGCACTGAGTGTGGAGCATAAACAATGAATTTTGGAACACTGAAAGCAATTAAATTAAATTAAATTAAAAATAATAAGCAAGATAAAAATAATGCTCAAATTCTTATTAAATAAAAATTGTCCAATAGACATTTTCAAATAGGCTTTAATTTGTGAATTAAATTGCATACATCTACATTGTGGTAGATTGGGAAGATGTGATTATAATTCATATATTTCATTCAAGACTTAAAAACAAGAAACTTAAATATCCATCAATAGGTAAATCATTTAATAAATTATATTACATTCAAATAGTTCATTAGATATAAGGATGTAGTTTCATATTAACAAAAATAATAATCATCAAAATATTCAGTTCAAAACAAGATTCAAAATATTGCGTTTTGGGGTGACTGGGTGGCTCAGTCATCCAGCGTCTGCCTTCTGCTCAGGTCATGATCCAGGGTCCTGGGATTGAGCCCAGCATCAGGCTCTCTGCTTGGTGGAAAGCCTGCTTCTCTCTCTCTCTCAGCTTGTGTTCCCTCTCTCACTGTGTCAATCTCTGTCAAATAAATAAATAAAATCTTTAACAAACAAACAAAATGTTGATTTTTGTTCTTTTGGATATACATATATATGTCTAGAATGTTGCTGGGATGATCCTTAAAAGAACTGCCAACTGTGATCACTGCTGGGAAAGGAGTAAGAGGAAATCAGGGTCGATGGGTATGAGGAGACTTTCTGCTGTGTGCCTTACCTTTCTCTATTGTTTGATTTATTATGACCATGTGAACATGGTTTCCTGTTTTTTTTTTTGTTTGTTTGTTTTTTTTTGCTATTCTTCATCAGTGACTCAAATAATTAAAGTAGATATCTTTTTCTACACAGTGACACACACACACACATACACACACACACACACTACCACCACCACAACAACCATACCTCACTTCCCATTTCACACTATTAAGGTTTATGGTCACAGATGACAGAAAACATGGATTTTCTTAAGACAAAATCATCCCATTTCTTTTTTTTTTTAAATAAATAAAATCTTATTTTTTTTAAAGATTTTATTTATTTATTTATTTATCAGAGAGAGAGAGAGAGAATGAGAGAGAGAGAGAGAGAGAGCATGCACAAGAAGGCAGAGGCAGAGAGAGAAGCAGGCTCCCTGCCAAGCAAGGAGCCCAATGTGGGTCTCGATCCCAGGACTCTGCAATCATGACCTGAGCCGAAGGCATCCTCAAATCATTCCATTTCTTAGTCACAATTCAGATCTACTGTTAATATTTAACTATTAATTCTACATCTTGGAATTGATATTTTATTTTACCAATGTAACAGAAAGCAGCAAATTCCCATCTCCAGAAATATACTCCTGGGTTTTAGTAATATGTACATTAGACAGTAGAAACTTTATATCAAGTCCTTGCCCAATCTCTTAATTATTTGCCATGTCAAAGATTTTTTAATGTTGATGTTTTTATTGCACCCATGTGGATCATTTGCGAAAAAGCAATTTGCTATTTTGGAGATAAATTAGCATTATTACTTCCTGTTCATGTGCATTGATAATCTGTGGACTATGGACTGTTTTCTCTACCCTGTCTCCTATTCTCAGCATCAATGCACCTATTAAATCTGAAAGCTTTATTTTTCACATTTATAAAAGGTAAAATTAGGTTATCTTTTTTTTTTAAAGGCACAAAATATTTTCATGAATTTATCCTACACAATCATTAATTTTTGTTCCCATAAAATCATTTTTACAAAACCAGCAAGGGAGGAAACACACAGTGCTTCTCAGAATATTGAAATAAAAATTCAGCTTATTTTTTATGTATGTGGAAGATCAGGATTTGAGATTTAATACTATACTCAATATCTAGAAAGAGGCACATGGAATTACTGAAACAACTGATTTCAATGAAAAGAAAAAACAAGGATGGATAAAAGAATATTTTTCTTATCATAAACAACTGATATATTTCAGAACCACACAGCGAGCAACTTACTTAACTGTAAGGTAATATCAGCATGTATAGTAATAGCATTAGTAAATAAAGAATGGATTCTATAAAAACGTTCAGGTAATTAACAAACTGCTTAAGTTAGTAGAGGATAAAATAAAGTAACATTTTTCAATAAAAACATTTTTTTAAAAGATTTTATTTATTTATTTGACAGAGAGAGATCACAAGTAGGTAGAGAGGTAGGCAGAGAGAGAGGAGGAAGCAGGCTCCCTGCTGAGCAGAGAGCCAGATGTGGGGCCTGAGCCACCCAGGCACCTAATAAAAACATTTTTAATAATACTATAATTATAATGCTATGCAGGAAATCAAATCTGTTTTTAATTACAGATTAGAAAAAAAACTATTATGTTCTATCCTTATTCAATACCTTTAGTTATATTTATTTTTTCATAATTTTAATGTGATATTGCTAGGCAATATTAAGTAACCTATCTGATTCAAACTATTATTTTTCCAATTGCACAAATCACCTTATTATGATCTTCATATGGCTGTCCAATTTTATGATTTAGCACTTCAATATAATGGCATATAAAATATAAATGTATACACTAATCTAATATAGATACATATTTATATTAAACAATTAGAATAAAATTGTATACTATAAATGCACTCACAGTTATTATAATCATTAAATTTATAATAATGCAAGAAACTTTTTAGCTTCACTCCAAATGAACTGTAGCTGGAGATCTACGATTACTGTTAGAGTAAACATGTCATCTCTCCCCTGTCTAAGGCTCAGGGGTTGGAACACTTTGCCGAGGTACAAAGATGATTGAGAATGACTCTGAAGACAAAGCCATAGAAATCTATGGACTGGATCTGCTTGGGGGTTCCTCTCCTCTTGACTTCTCTCTCATTTTCTACCATCCCCTAAAACTGATTTCTACGCAATACCCCAGGCATCTGGACTTGTTGTTTTTAACTTCACAAAACTTAAAGTAGAGAATGTGTCAAAATTAATTTTATACAGGTATTTAACATTATTATTATTAGCAGGTGAACTAGGAAGCTTTGGTATAAAGAAATAAGGATTCCAGAATTCTTAATTTTCTCAGGACATGAAAGAAAAGTCTCAGCATCACTGATTAACCTTTCTCAGAACTCAATTTTCAGATTAAGAAAGTCATTGGGTCTTTAAATCATTACATTTTCTTCTATCAGGAGGATTTTATTTAAACCATCACTAATGTGCACACCTGTTTAAAGTGTCTTCTAGGAACCACTAAAATGACCATTTTCTTTTAGACCTGATACATAGTATATTGCAAAAAATTCTACATTGTTTAAAAAATAATATTGTTACACCATTTACTAATTATGAATCGAGATGTAACTGCACGCTAAAAATGTTCCCTCCCTAGATAATTCAGAATTTCTATGTTCCTAGGATTATAAAAGAAGTGTGGTCAAATCTTGGTGAAATGAGGAACAAACTTCAATTTGAAACCTCCAGAAATTACTTTCCCCAAGTAAATGGCTATGGATTCTTAAAAAGAAGAGAGGAAGAAAACGCACTTCAATTTCTCAGTGACCATTTTTTAGTGTATAATGAACCTGACAAGAATAGACTCCTATTCCTAGAATTGTCAATTTGGCATATTTCATGAATGCAATGTGTTCTATTTAAAACTGTCACATATAGACATTTCTCCTGCTTATGTCTGCATTCTACAGTAATAGCATACTTAGAAATATTATAAAGTAGAAATATTTCCATTAATTTTCTGGCCTAAAAATGAGATACTTCTTGATGGGAAATAGAAGTCAAATTAGATAAAGTCAGGAAGACATCATTGAATTTGGAAATTCTGAAGGCACTGATTATTGTCAGAGGAATTTCAGTAGGAAGGTAGAGAGGAAAAACTAAATTTGGCACCATGAGTGTTGTAAGTTTAATTCTGCATACAGGAAAAAGTACACTGATTTAGTTCACTTGCATTCCAATCCTAGTCCTGATATTTAGTACTTTTTTTTTTTTTTCTATTGAACTGGAAGTATGGATAGGTTAAAGTATCCTAACATTCCTGTTAGTCAGAAAAAAAGTATGGCTAATGTTTGTATTGTGACAACTGCAAAAATCATCCAAAGAGAAGTAAATAGGTAAATATTTTCTAAGTAAATATTACAGAAGCAATTTAGTATGTTTGAGAATGAGGGATCAGGAGCCAGATTGTCTGGATTTATATTCAGCTTCTGATACTGGTGATATTACTTTGGACAAAAAAATTAATCTCCCCTTGACTCCTTTTTCAGAAGAGATAAAAAAAAATATTTAACTTGGGTATTGGTGTGAGGGTTGAAAACATAAACTGGTGGTTACTTAGTAGCTATTATTATAGATTTTTTTTTAAGCCCTTGCACTAACCAATGCTGCCTTCTTGTGTTACAGTGTTTTCATTGGGGATTTCTTGGCCTAAGCTGTTACCACTATTTACAGAATTCACAGATTAAACTTCTGTTCTGAATTCTTTCAAACACGTCTATTTTCTAGGCAGTTTTAGCTGGATGTATTAGTTAAGGCTGCCATAACAAAGTAACACAGACTGGATGGCTTAAACTAAAGAAATACACTTTCTCACAATTCAAGAGGTGAAAGTCTGGGATCAAGGTGTCAAAACCAACAGGGTTGGTTTCTTCTAAAGCTCTTTCCCTGATTTGTAGATGACTGTCATCTCCCTGTGTCTTCACATCATCTTCTTTCTATACTTGTCAGTGTTATAGTGCCCTCTACTTATAAGGACATCAGTAATATTGGGTTAAGACCTATTTTAATGACCATATTTCACCTTAATTATCTCTTCAAAACCCTACTTCCAAATAGTCACGTTTTGAGGTGCTAGGGGTTAGGACTCAACATCTGAATTTTGGTGGACACAATTCAGATCATTACACAGGATATCCATTTAGCAGTTGAAATTTAGTAGACTTCAAACTTCTCCCACATCTTTTCCTCTCCTGATAATAATGTTCATCAAAGTCCACTTCCAAATTTTGGAATATTTTTGAGGATCCTCTTTTTTTTTTCCCACACTTAATTCTGTCCAATTGCAATGCCTTCTTGATTTTATTGCCATTTCTCATTGCTTCACTTCATCTTCAGGATGATATTTATTTCACTCTTAGAAGTTGTTGATAATTCTCAACAATTGATAATTGGGATAAATTGAGAATTATCAATTATCAATTGATAATTCTCAATTATCTGTTGATAATTCTCTTGGATAATTACACAGTTTCATATCTGTTTTCTCTGTCTCTAGTCTTTCTTACTTGGTCCTATTTATATACTTCTCAGATAAGTATCTTAAAGCACCCTCCCTCTGTCAAACATCTTCCATTTTTTAATATAGTACATATTCCTAGAGATGAAACTTCTGCCCAGTCACTTCCCCATCACTCCATCTTATATTTTCCAGCAATAATATTGGTCATGAACAATGGTGAAGTGGGAATAGGGAAATAGAAGTAGGCAAGATAATAGCTCTCCTGGAAGGAAGTGACTCCTGTCAACACTAAACCCCTCAAACACCTGTCTGCTCCACAAGAGGAAGCTATACAACTTAAAATCTTTATCTCTCAGTGTAATGAAGGTGAATTTTGGTCATCCCAATGCAATTAGGAGATACATGGGTAGAAAGCAGAATATGTACATAAATGTTTATATAGATTTGAGGAAAAATAGGAAGGTATGTTTGCTATACTATTAATGATACCTGTGTAGAAATGGAGAGGGGCATGATTTTGACTATAAAGAGGACAATTTTACTTCTTGTTATAATTTTAAACATGGAGTTTTAAGGATTTTTCCCTTCTTATTTTTCAGTGTTTCTTTTTTTAAAGTTTTTTTGTTCTTTTTTTTTTTTTTAATTTATTTGAAAGGAGAGAGAGAGAGAGAATGAGAAAGAGAGAGAGCATGACAGGGGAAAGGTCAGAGGGAGAAACAGGTTCCCCGCCAAACAGGGAGCCCAATGCGGAACTCAATCCTGGGACTCCAGGATCATGACCTGAGCTGAAGGCAGTCATTTAACCAGCCAGGTGCCCCTTCAGTGTGTTTCTAATTAAGAAATATTTTAAATGTAATTTATGCATATGAAAATCGTAGAGTTTTATAAGAATCCAAAGCAATAAAGTCAATGACTACAGAGGTCAGAATACCCTCATTAAGTAAGAGATTAGCTGTGTTACTCTGTGCAAGTCACTTAAATTTTTTGAGACCCAATTTCTTTTTTCTTTAATATGAAAATAATACTACTAAAAGTTCACAGTTCTTTTAAGATTATGTATTTTTAATGAACCTGGACAGCATAGAGTAAGAGCTCAGTAAGTGGTAGATAATAAAACTGGAAATCATAACAGTAAGGAATATAAAATTTTACCCTGGTACTTTTGTTACTATGCACCCTACTTTTCCACCTGCCAGCTTCTAGAAGTAAGAAGGCTTTTGTTTTCTGAAATGTAGCCTCTGCTGGGAAACTGAATCCCAGGGACATGGCAGCATTTTTATTTTTACAAATTTATTTATTTGTTGTGTGTATAGCTGTGAAAACAAAGTAAGAAGGAGAAGGGAAAAATGTCCTTTAAATGACAGCATCTGTAGGGAAAATGATAAGCTCACGGTTGGTAAGTAAATTATGTTTATATATTTGTATGTTCATGTCAGTTTTGTTACAATATTCAAGGTGGCACTTGGGGGTTCACAGCTTTCATTTTATTACAGTCACTTTATATATAAAAGTATAAAACCAAGGCAAAAGGAAGTCCCAAGTGATGTGCTAAAACAGTATTTTGAAACAAGAAAAAGCTTTTCTCTGCTTTCTGTGCTTTTCATTGGAAAATAAACTTAAAAGAATTGAGAAGCCCTTTAAAATGGATGCAACTCACTTAAAATTTATTTTTGCTTTCTTGAATGTTTCATCTTTAGAAAAGAACTAAACAAGAAAGTTATATAAATAGGAAAGCAATTTTTTAATGTTCTCTAAATTCCTGAGTTAGAAGTCTACACATATGTATATGCCAATGAAACACTTCATAATCTACCTAAGAATAAGATTTAAAAATGGGAATTCTATTTTTATTCTTAACAATTTTTGTATTTTCAGTATCAAAGTTATTTGGAGAAGACTGATGACCTAAGTGAATAACAAGCACCTAAAATATTAAAACAAAACAAAACAATAACAACAACAACAACAAAACAACAACAACAAAAAAACCTTGCCTACCTACCATCTATGAAAATATTTAGGCTTATTTTGACACCAGCACACAAGATTATTAGAACAGTTAGTTTTCTTGCTTTGTTTTACTTTGTTTTCTCTTCCAGATTCCTTCTCCACTATTGTCTGTCCTATCTTGTCTCTGTGTTCTGGCAGGCTGAGCTTTTGGACTGCACAAATGGCCTTTCTTTTTCTCCAGCTTCTGTTTGGATTGAGACCATCAGAAACATGGGCAGAAAGGCAAAGGAAAAGTGAAATTAGATTATTTATTTCCTGGTTTCTTCCTGTATTTTCCATCAAAGTTCACAACTCCCATCAGGCAACTCTTCATGCAGCTGCATTTTCCAGCATAGTAACTTGCTAGGTAAAAAATAAATGACTCTCTATTGCTAATATCTGTACCTAACTGAACTATTCATGGTTTCCTAAACTTTGATAACTCTTTTGCGGATTTCCAATCACTTAAAAATAATAGCACTAAACTCAGATTAAAATTGTTAATTGTCCTATATAAACTCTAACTGATATGGTTTATGACAACAAAACTTTGGAAATATCTGAAGTGTTGTCAATCTGATCTGAATAAATGAAATATAATAAAATTACATAATCGATAGCCATGTAGACTATCTATAGCATTAAAATGAATGCACCTGATCTATAAGATGAGCATGGATGAATATCAAGGTCATAATGCGGAAGAAAAGTAAATTACAGAATACTGCATAGATCATGATAATATGGATATAAGTTGAATGAACCCAAGAAAACAGATAACACTTGGAATTTACAAACATGTATACATAAAGGGTAATTTGGAAAAGCACGTAATTCCTGATAGTAGTATCTTGGAAGGGGAGTAGCAGGTGGTAAATGATAATATATGCAGATTTTCCTTATAATATTATACCAAAATTAAAAAACAAAAAAGTTACCAGGAAACCAGGAAAACTGAAACCAGGAAACCAGGAAACCTGAAACCAGGAAACTGAAACAAAAACAATAGCAAGTATTTTTTCTGGTGGTGAGAAAAGGAGTGTTTCTTATATTATTCTTTGAACTTTTCTGTTTAAAAATTCCTGAGAAATAATCTTATTTGAATATGTTCAAATCATAGTAGCAAGAACATAAAACCTGGTCAATAATTTGTAATTATTACTTGTTACTTTAAAAATTAACTGTTATTTCAGTCTTTCCCATACATTTTGTAACTTCTTGGCTGTACTCATTATTACTTATATTACTTACATTACTTATACACTTATATTACTCCTGATATACTTATTATTCAAAGGACATCATTCAATATCCAAAACTCTAATTCTTATCCCCCTATGTCCTTGGGCCAGCCTCTCTGTATTTCCTCTCCTTGACCTACTTTTTTATGGTAAGAGTTTAGAGGGCTCTGATTGAGTGGATTTTAATTTTTAATTAATTATTAAGGTTTAGTGTTGGCCATGTAAATATAAAACTCTTGTTCTCAAAGATTAGTAAGTCTCTTTTACTTGCCTACCTTAATGTTTCTGTAACTGTGCTTGCCTAATCAGATTAGAATCATAGATAAGCAGATGGGAATATAGATAAAAAATGGGCTGTACATTAATTAAGAGCATGGATCTATAGCCATATTACTTGAGATTGAATTCTATTTCCAGTATATGATTTTATATATACAAAATAAATTGCAGTGCATAAGACACCAGGAATAGAAATAGATTATCAAGACCTATAAATATTAATAATAATTATAATCATAACAATAGCTACCACAGTTTGAGCTCTTCCTATGTCCTAGGTGATGCTAAGCACAACTGGTATAATTTGTAACCATGATCTATACAAACCATGCATAGGTGCCAGCTCTATGGACCTCTAAATGGACTAAGTTTCCTCAGGGGCATAATATTAATTTTCATAATACTTTATGTATTTAAATATAAATATTTAAAGTTTAAAGGGTATAATTAAAATAACATTAAAAGACCAATATTAACTTCTTGAAGCTTAATATGTGGTCTCAGTGCATTTCACTAATTTTAAAATACAAATAAGTTTCTTAATAGTTCAGAGATCTGCGTATCAGGCAAAGCCCATATTCCATAAGCACACACAAGTTTGCTATTAAGAATGTTTTTGAAAGGTAAGTAGAAATATTTCTATACATAAAAACATACAGCTTCACATATAAAGCTATATGGAAATTCATGTGTTCGCTTTCAAACAGGTCCCCATATTCCATGGAATCTCTGAACATCATTTCCAGAAAAAAAAAAAAAAAAAAACCTTCTGCAACAAATAAAAAGTAGAAATTAGTATTATATGTTCTTCTTGCTCATTACTGCCAGATGACATATGAGCCGTTGCTCATTTTGCTGTAAGTTCCAGTTAAGAACTTTTGAACCCGTAAGAGAGGAAAGAAACTGAACTTTTTGTTTTCTTCTTTTTCTCTTTCTCTCTTCTTTAGATTCTTCACAACTGGCAAGGTATTAGTTTCTTATATTGCATTTAGATTGCACTGTCATTGAGAACTGGGAAGAGCTGAAGAAGGAAGGGTAGGAAAAGTTGCGGAAGGAGAGGACTGGGCCAGATTCTGCCCTATGCCACTGTGTACCTCGTAATTTAGAGAAGCATCCTAAGTCTAACAATTGATGTGCTTAATTAAGGTGATTCTTCCTATCTATAGTAATTCAAGTGAACAAAATTTGGTATTATTAACATTAGAATTCAGACTTTTAAAATTTTTCAGTCATAGTTTCTTATCAATGTGAAAAACCTTCAAAAATATGTTATAAAAATATTAGGACCAGAAAGGAGTTTAAATTTGTCATTTGTAACAATTTTGTATGTTGATCAATTCAATTAAATTTGTTTCAGCAAATTGTTAAATATTCATTAATATAACAACTTAGCAAAGCACTGCAAATTATAGATACATTAGGCTAGTTCGCTAGTTTAATGAGATGATTATTCTAATATGTCCATTTTTGGATGATAATAGAGTATAGAGACTAAAGGAAATTACATAGCAGGATTCCTTTTTTTTTTTTTAAGATCTTATTTATTCATTTGATAGAGATAGACACAGTGAGAGAAGGAACACAAGCAAGGGGAGTGCGAGAGGGAGAAGCAGGCTTCCCGCTGAGAGGGAGCCAGATGTGGGGCTAGATCCCAGGACCTTGGGATCATGACCTGAGCTGAAGGCAGATGCTTAGTGACTGAGCCATCCAGGCGCCCCAACAGGATTCCTTTAAAAACTTATTTTCTTTCATCTAACAATAGTGGACAACCATGCATCCTCAGTTTCTTTCTTTTTTTTTTTTTGATGAAGATTAATATTTTATTTAACATTGATCACCTTACAACAAGTTATGTAGAAAAACATGTTAGAATACTTTAAATTGCTGTGCAATAAAGTCTTATCTTCAAATAAAAAAAGAACCCACCTATCCTTCAACCCATTTTTTCACCAATAGCCACCAAATTCCTTAGCTTTCTTTTATAAAAAGTACTCCCTGAAAGACTACTTATACTTGCTGTACCTGATTCTCCTCCTACTTCTTTATTTTTATTTTTTATTTTTTTAATTTTATTTTCATTTTCTTAAATGAAATATGTTGCTTTGCAGTTTAAATATATTTTAGATTGGTGCCTGGATGGCTCAGTTGATTAAGCATCAGATTTAATTTCAGCTCAGGTCTAGCCCCATGTCATACCCCATGCTGGTTATGGAGACTACTTAAGATTCTCTCCCTTTCCCTTTGCCCCTCCCCATTATGTGTGTTTGTGTGTGTGTGTATGTGTGTGTGTGTACATACATATATATGTATGTATATACCAGAAAGTTTTTTCCAGAAATATATATATGCATATATATACACATATATATATGTATTAGAAAGTTTGTACCAGAAACCTTAACATCACAAACAAATGAAATGACAATAACAAAAACAGATTTTGAGATGAAAGCGTATGGAGTTCTGAGATTATACTACTCTGTGGTTTTACATGCTATGAAGTTTCCTAATGAAAGAATCAATTAAATATATAATCTATTCCTTGATTTGATTTCTAACTCAAAAAGGGTTAAACAATAGCAGAACAAAAGTTTGCAGTACAAGTCCAAGTCACTAGTGCAGTTAATTTGTTTTTGTGGAGTCCATTTCTCAGTATTGATTTTTGATCTAGGCAATACTTTGCCAGGAGCTGGAGTTATTTGCACTTGAAAGCATTTGCTCTGTTTTGTTTATTTCATTGGGCAACTCATGTCTATGTACAATCACTGCCTGAAAAGAAAATTGGAAAGGCATGTCAGAAGTGAAGGAGTTGGGTAACAAAGTGGATAAATACAAATATTCTATCTGGAGGAACTACATCTACCTTAATATGCATATATAATTAAATTGGTATATTATTTTTACTATTGTGGGAAACTCATTCTACCTATACTGACACTTCAGATGCATCTTCATCAAGCAAGACAAATTTCTTCATAGTGATGGTTTTGCTGTACTCTATTAGAATATTGGGTGCAAGGATCATCTAAAAGGTAGCATGCAAAAATTCAAAGCAGTATTCTCCAATCTCTGTCAGAATAGTCAATATATCTGCTTACACATATACTTAATTCACTGATCAATATAATTGCTAGTTAGGATATAAAGAGCTCATGCTTTTATTTGCATATGTGTGTGTGTGTGTATGTATGTATATATATATATATATATACATATATATATATATGTATATATATATATATTCTCTAATATTTTGAGAGCTCCTTGAAGAAAAATACTGTATTTACTTATTTCTTTAATTCTGATCTAAGTAATTCCCAGTAAGTAATTGGGAATATTTGCCAAAGACTGAACAAAAGAATTTATTTTTTAAAGTTCACATACAGTGTAATATTAGTTTTAGGTGCACAACTTAGTGATTCAGCACCTACTGCTCATCACAACAAGTGCACTTCTTAATCCCCATCACCTATGTCACCCATCCCCTCTGGTAACCACCAGTTTGTTCTCTATAGTTAAGAGTCTGTCTCTTTGTCTCTCTCTCTTTCTTTCTCTTTTTTCCCCCTTTGCTCATTTGTTTTATATCGTAAATTCCACATGTGAGTGAAATCATATAGTATTTGTCTTTCTCTGACTGATTGATTTTACCTAGCATAATACTCTCTAGCTCCATACATGTCATTGTAAATGGCAGTATTTTGTTCCATTCTGTAGTTGAGCAATATGCCATTGCATATATATAACCACATTTCTTTATCTATTTATCAATTGATGGACACTTGGACTGTTATTTAGCTATTATAGATAATGCTGTTATAGATATTAAGATTCATTGTCCCATTGAATTAATATTTTTGTATTCCTTGGGTGAATACCTAGTAGTGCAATCCCTGGATCATAGAGAAGTTCTAATTGTAATTTTTTTAGGAATCTCCATACTGTCTTTGACAAGGGCTGAACCAGTTTGCTTTTCCACCAAGAGTGTGAGAGGGTTTCCCTTTTTCCACATCTACACCAACACCTGCTGTATATTATGGTGTTGATTCTAGCCATTCTGAGAAGTGTGAGGTGATATCTCGTTGTAGTTTTGATTTCCGTTTCCCTGATGACCACTGATGCTAAGCATCTTTTCATGTATCTGCTTGCCATCTGTATATCGTCTTTGGAAAAAAAAATCCATTCATGTCATGTGTCCATTTTAACTGGATTATTCATTTTTGGAGTTGTTGGGAATCATGAGGCCTTGTCGAGGGCATTGCCCTACTAGGTTAAGGTTAGAACTAAAGCAGGCCTAATCCTGTTGAGGGCAGGATAGCCCTGCAGGGTGCAGAGGGCCGGAGAGCCCCTCAGATAACCACAGTCTGTTAGTCTCTTGCCTTCTCCTCTGATCCCCGTATCTCTCTCAAATAAAGAGCCCCTTGTTAGTCTGCCTCAAACATCTCTCAGGCTTATTGGCTGGAGCAACTTCAAGGAGATAAATTATTCTGTACCTAGGACTATGGAGAACTTTAGATGTGTACCGCAATAGATGGTTTCCTCCCTAGTTTGATGTTTATCCAAGGCTTTCACAAGCCAAGCCATTAAAATAACATCCTGCCTCCTGCAAAAGCAATGCCTTCTTGTTCCTACTTCTCACCTATATACTTAGTTTCTTCAGATAGCTTCTCATTTTCCATTAACCTATCTCTTATTTTCCTATACTTCTTTATTACCTAGTTTATTCCTAAAGCTTCTTGTTTTCCATTAGCCTGTATCTTGTTTTCCTACAGTTCTTTACTATCTAGTTTATCCCTAAAGCTTCTGGTTTTCTATTAACCTATATCTTGTTTTCATGCAGACCCCAGAATAAGTTACCAAAAAGCACATATTTGTGCTACTTCCCATGGCTTTCTGAGTGATGTGATTACTCAAGAAGCAAGACCCTGTCCCCCATCCCTGGCACCAATTTGTACCCATTATACCTTAACTAAAATAACACTTGCTAAAGAGAAATTATCTGATGAGTGCTTGAGTCCTTTAATGTCCTTTGCATGAATATAAACCCCCTGACCCCAATAAACAACCTATATAAGAAGCTCTATAGTCAGAATAAAAATGGGGATGCCTGACTACTGACCAGAACTTGCTGTGTGACTCTCCCATTTATCTTGCCAAAACCACCCCTCCTTCGGGGACACCTGGACCTGCCAAAGCTGGAGCCCAGCATGGGGTGTTGAGTTTTATAAGATTTTTATATATTTTGGATACTGACCATTTATCAAATATATCATTTGTAATTATCTTCTTCCATTCAGTAGGTTGCCTTGTTTAAATTGCTGTGCAGAACTTTTTGATGAAATCCGAATAGTTTATTTTTGCTTTTGTTTCCCTTGCCTGAGGAGACATATCTAGAAGGAAGTTGCTACAGCTGATGCCTGTTTTCTCCTCTAGGGTATTTATTATTTCAGGTCTCAAATTTAAGTCTTTAATACAATTTAAATTATTTTTCTGTATGGTGAAAGTGGTTCCACTTTCATTCTTTAGCATGTAGCTGTCCAGTTTTTCCAAAATCAGTTGTTGAAGAGACTTTTTCTCATTGGATATTCTTTTCTGCTTTGTCAAAGATTAGTTGACCATATATTTGTGGATTTATTTCTGGATTTTCTATTCTGTTCCATTGATTTATGTATGTATTTAATCAGTATTTTATAGCTTTCACAAGTCTTTCACCTCTTTGCTTAGGTTTAATCCTAGTATCTTACTTTTGGGGGCAGTTGTAAATGGGATTGATTTCTTGATTGATTACTCTTTCTGCTTCCTCATTATTGGTGTACAGAGTGTAACAGATTTCTGTACACTGATTTTGATTTTGATTTTATTGAATTTGCTTATCAGTTCTAGCAGGTTTTTTTGGTGGAGTCTTTCACATTTTCTATATAGAGTATCATGTCATCTGCAAATAGTGAGTTTTACTTCCTCCTTGCAAATTTTATTTATTTTCATTGTCTTTTCTTTCTTCTTATTGTGTGATTACTGTGGCTAGAACTTTGGTACTATGTTAATAAGAGTGGTGAGAGTGGATATCCCTGTCTTATTCCTGACTTAAAGGAAAAACTTTATTTTTCCCCATTGAGTATGATATTTGCTGTGGGTTTTTTATATAAAATTTTTATTATGTTGAGGTATATATATATTCCCTCTAAACCTACTTTGTTAAGGTTTTTTTTTTTTTTTGTTTTTGTTTTTTTGTTTTGTTTTGTTTCGTTTCAAGATTTTATTTATTTATTTATTTGTCGGGAGGAGCATAAGCCCGGGAGTGGGAGGCTAGAAGAAGCAGGCTCCCTGCTTAGCATGGAGTCGAATGCAGGACTGGATCCCAGGATCCTGGGATCATGACCTGAGCCTAAGGCCCTTACCTAACAAACTGAGTCACTCCCCAGGCATCCCAAGGTTTTTGTTTTTGTTGTTGTTGTTGTTGTTGTTTAAGATTTTATTTATCTACATAAATAAAGACAGAGATAGCAACAGAGAGAGAGAGAGAGAGAGAGAGAGAATGAGTAGGGAGGAGAGAGAGAAGCAGACTCCCACTGAGCAGGGAACCTGATCCGGGGCTCAATCCCAGGACCCTTGGCTCATGACCTGAGATGAAGGCATTTAGGATGCCTTTTGGATTTTTATGATGAATGGATGTTGTATTTGTCAAATGTTTTTTCTGTGTCTATTGAGAGGATCATATGGTTCTTATTCTTCCTTTTACTAATGTGGTTTATCATATTGTTTTGTGAATATGAAACAACCTCACAACCTAAGAATAAACCCTACTTGATCATGAGGAATATTTTTTTAATAAATTGTTGGAATCAGTTTTCTATTTTTTGGAGAATTTTTGCATCCATGTTCATAAAAGATATTGTCCTGTAATTCTCTTTTTTAATGGAGTCTCTCTGGTTTTGGTATCAGGGTTATGCTATCCTCATAGAATGAATTTGGAAGTTTTCCTTTCTTTTATATATTTTTGGAATAATTTGAGAGGAATAGGTATTAACTCTTCTTTAAATGTTTGGTAGAATTCTCCTGTGGAGCCATCTGGCCCTGGACTTTTGTTTGTTGGGAGCTTGAGAATTTTGGGTTTTGTTTGTTTGTTTTTTGATTATTGATTCAATCTCTTTGCTGATTATCAGTCTGTTCAAGTTCTCTGTTTCTTCTTGTTTCAGTCTTGGCAGTTTATGTTTCTAGAAATGTATCCATTTATTCCAAGATGTCCAATTTGTTGGCATATAGTTTTTTCTAATAATCTCTTTTAATTTTTGTATTTCCATAGTGTTGGTTGTTGTTTCTCCTCTCTCATTTATTCATTTGAGTCCATTCTTTTCTTTCTTGAAAATTCTGGCTAGAGGTTTATAAATTTTATTGATTTTTCAAAGAACCAGCTTCTGGCTTCATGATCTATATTCCAGTTTTTTTTTAATTTTTATACCATTCATTTCTGCTTTAATCTTTATTATTTTCTACCTTCTGCTGGTTTTAGGATTTGTTTGTTATTATTTTTCTAGTTCCTTTAAGTGTAAGGTTAGTTGTTTATTTAAGTTTTTGTTTGCTTGTTTGTTTGTTTTGTTTCTTGAAGTAGACCTGTACTGCTAAAAAACGTTCCTCTTTATGATTGCTTTTGTTGTATCCCCAAGATTTTGGCCTTTTTAAGATTATTTTCATTTATTTCCATGTGCTTTTGTTTTATTTCTTCCTTGATTTCCTTGTTGATCCATTCCCCGTTCAGTAGCATGTTGTTTAACCTCCATGTATTTATGGTCTTTCCAGTTTTTTTTTCTGGTGGTTAACTTCAGTTTCATAGCTTTGTGGTCAGAAAAGGTATATAGTATGACTTTGATATTTTTGTATTTATTGAGGCCTTATTTGTGACCTAATATGAGATCTGTTCTGGAGAATGTTCCATGTGCATTTGAAAGGAATGTGTATTCTGCCCTTTTAGGGTGGAGTGTTTTGAATATATCTATCAAATCCATCTGATCCAGTATGTCACTCAAAGCCACTGTTTCTTTTCTGATGATCTGTTAGATGATCTGTCCATTGTTGTAAGTGGAATGTTGTCTCCTACTATTATTGTATTATTATCAATGAGCTCTTTTATGTTTGTTATTAATTATTTTATATATTTGGTTGGGTGCATAAATGTTTACAATTGTTAGATCTTCTTGTTGGATTGTCCCCTTTATTATTATGTAGTGTTCTTCTTTATTTCTTGTTACAGTCTTTGTTTTGGTCCAGTTTGTCCAATATAAGTATTGTTATTCCAGCTTTCTTTTGATATCCTTTTGATATAGATTTTCCCATCCCTTCACTTTCCATCTGCAGGTGTCTTTAGGTCTAAAATGAGCTCTTAAAGGCAGCACATAGTTGGGTCCTCTTTTTTATCCATTTTGACACCCTATGACTTTTGGCTGGAATGTTTATTCCTTTTACATTCAAAGCAATTATTGATAGATATACATTTAGTACCATTGTATTACTTGTTTTCTCAGTGTTTCTGGATGTTTTTATTTTGTTTTAATGATCTTTTCTTGTCTTTGTCATTTTTGGTATCTCCTTTGCACTCAAATAGTCCCCTTTAATATTTCTTGCCAGGCTGGTTTAGTGGTCCCTAACTCCTTTAGTTTTTATTGGTCTGGGAAACTCTTTCTATCTCTTTATATTCTGAATGGTAGTCTTGCTAAATAGAATATTCTTGCCTACAGATTTTTCTCATTTAGCATTTTGAATATATCATGGCACTCTCTTCTGACTTGCCAAATTTCTCTTGAAATCCTTAGCTAGACTATTGGGTGTTCTCTTGTAAGTTAAGAACTTTTTTTGTCTTCTGCTTTTAACACTTTCTTTTTTTCTTCATCACTATATTTTGCTAATTTAATTATAATATGTCCTGGTGTGGCCTGTTTTTATTGACTTTGATAGGAGTTGTCTGTGCCTCCTGGATCTAGAACTCTGTTTCCTTCCCCAATTAGAGAAGTTTTTACCTATTATTTCCTCCAATAAAATTTCTATCTCATTTTCTCTCTCTTCTTTTCCTTAGACTTCTATAATATGAATGTTATTATGTTTGACATAGATCCTGAGTTCCCTAAGTTTAAGGTCATGTTCCATTATTTTTTTTAATTTTTATTTTTGTTTTTCAGCTATATTACTTTCCATTGTTTTGTCTTCTATGTCACTGATTTGTTCCTCTGTTTCTTCCAGGTTGTGGTTTGTTGCATCAACTTTGTTTCCAGTCATTTTTATTGTGTTTTTCATCTCTGATTGATTCTTTTCACTCTTTTATTTCTGTGGTAAGAGTCTCTTTAATGTTTTTTATTCTTTCCTCAAGCTCAGTGAGTATCCTTATGACTGTTGCTTTAAATTCACCACCAGAGATGCTATTTATATTTATGTTTATATTCCTTAGGCCTCTGGTGTTCTTTCATTTGTGATGAATTTTTCTGTCTTTGATTTTGTCTATGTGTCTGACTTTTTCCTATTAGAAAAGCCAGTTATGTCTCAAGCCTCTGAAAATAATGACTTTAAGAAGAAGAGGTTATATAATATAGAACCTTGAACTTCAAGGAGTTTCTTTTGTGTGTGTGCCATGTACTTTGCTTTTGTGTTTTGGCTACTCTATACTTCAGGATATCCTTCAGTCATCTGCAGAGGCTCTCCTTGCTTGCTGTGTGCAGTGTATGGTCTCTGGCTCGAATGTGATGAGTTTTAACTAGGTGTGCTCTATTATGCTTGTGAAATGAGGCCTGACATCACTTCCACCAGAACTGAGGCCCTGCAGAACTCTCCAGTTGGGAGGCATGGTATGGGCAGAGCTTTCTGCTGGTTTTGGGGGGGGTGGGGAGCTTGTACAGTGGGACTGAAGCAAACTTGACTTGAGAGGGCAGTTCCACCAGAGTATGGTGGGTGAGGCTTGGTGTAAGCATGCTAAGCACCTAGTGTAGGAGCTGCTCTGCTTCCTACAGGTGGTTCTGCGAGCATGCTGAAGGGCAGGAGGGGAAATGATGCTAACCAATTCTTTTGTTTTCAGAGGAGTCTGTGTGAATGCTGCCTCTTCTGGATGTGCTCAGAAAAATATGAATAATCTTCCTATGCCACAGGTGTTCTTCAGATCACTGTTTCCATGCTGTCTGCCCCTGGGTTTGTTTGCCTGCCTTCTCTCCTAGAGCAATGCATGCCCTCAGGGCTCTATCTCAGCAAGCCTGCTGACTGAAAACTCTAGGATTTAAGCCCTGCTGGTTGCAAAAACACACAATTCAGTCCCTTTCATTTTCCAAACCAGTGACTTTGGGGACATCTTTTCCTGTTCCCTCACGTGCTCCTCTCTTGCTCTTCTCTGTGAACACAGCCCCTTCCCTCTTCGGCACCTGTGATTTGTTTCTATCCTAAACTGTGTCTCTGAATTCTTTGATATGGCCTCTTCTCTCCCTTTAGTTGTAGAGTTTGTTCTGTCAGTCTTTAGGTTGAATTCTAGGGTATTTAGGATGATTTCTAGTTACCTAATGTCCCGGGGATGAAAGGAGCATATTGTCCTCCTTCTCTGCTGCCCTCTTCCTTTTCCTCTTCCCTCTGATTCTTAATGGGCATAGGAAGAACACTTTGTGCCTCTAACCTATAAATTGCTCAAGTTCTGTACTGAACAGAGGATCCTCAGATGCATTTTGGATGTCACAGGCTCACCAAATGCCACCAAGTGTCCACAATACCTGTGTTACATTCTACATGGATACAGCTATTTGAAGTTTCTTCTGCTATTATCCCTTCACACAGGGTTTATGTAAAAGTCAATTAGAAAATGCATATTTTCTAACATTTCAAAATTTCTTCCATATATTGAAGATTTTTCTGTTTCCCATAGCCTTAGTACTCATTCCAGTGGATATGTAGAGCTCAAGTAAGGATCAATGGCTATTCATTTCTTCATAAAGTTCTGTACCCATAAGTGTCCATGAAGCAATCACTTCATTTTCTTCTAAAGATGAACTGCTCACTCATCTGGAAAAATGAATTTTAAAAAAGACAGAATTGCCTTCAAGTACATATCCAATATTCCAGATATCTTGAAAGGTAAAAAGTATTAAAACACTTTGTCCATGGTTTATAGAATATTTCTTGGCATCTTATTTGGTTTCCAAGGGACAATACAGCATATGTGAGAAATTCTAAATACAAACTAGAGAATATTCTCTTTGTTGTTGTTAATTTTATTTTTTCAGTGTTCCAAGATTCATTGCTTGTATACCACACCCAGTGCTCCATGCAATACGTGCCCTCCTTAATACCTACCACCTTAATATGCACCACCAGGTTCACCCTGGTCTCCCCTACAAAACCCTCAGTTTGTTTCTCAGAGTCCACAATCTCTCATGCTTTTTCTCCCCCTCCTATTTATCCCAATTCACTTTTACTTTCCACTCCTAATGTCATTCATGTTATTCTCTATGCTCCACAAGTAAGTGAAACCATATGATATTTGACTTTTTTTGCTTGACTTATTTCACTCAGCATAATCTCCTGCAGTCCCTTCCATGTTGATACAAAAGTTGGGTATTCATCCTTTCTGATGGAGGCATAATACTCCATTGTATATGTGGACCATATCTTCTTTATGCCTTCATCTGTTGAAGGGTATCTTGGTTCTTTCCACAGTTTGGCAACTGTGGCCATTGCTGCTATGAACACTGGGGTACAGATGGCCCTTCTGTTCACTACATCTGTTTCTTTAGTACAATTATAGGGTCATCAGGTAGCTCTATTTTTAATTTCTTAAGGAATATCTACACTGTTTTCCAAAGTGGCTACACCAACTTACATTCCCACCAACATTGTAAGAGGGTTCCCCTTTCTCCACATCCTCTCCAACACTTGTTGTTTACTGTCTTGTTGATTTTGACCATTCTAACTGGTGTAAGGTAGTATCTCAATGTGTAATTTCCCTGATGGCTACTGATGATGAACATTTTTTCATGTGTCTGTTAGCCATTTGTATGTCTTCTTTGGAGAAGTGTCTGTTCGTGTCTTCTGCCCAATTTATGATATGATTATCTGTTTTATGTGTGTTGAGTTTGAGGAATTATTTGTAGATCTTCCATATCACCCTTTTGTCTATAGTGTCATTTGGAAATACCTTCTCCCATTCCATGTGTGGGTTGTCTCTTTGTTTTGTTGACTGTTTCCTTTGTCATGCAAAAGGTTTTTATTTTGGTGAAGTCCAAGCTAAAGACCATCTTGTTGAAGAATATTTGGATCAACCAGGAATTCAAAGAACTTTTTTTTAAAGCTCAAATCCTTTTATCAATGTCAGTTTTCTTACAAAAAGAAAAAAAAAAAAAACTCTTACACAATTTCCCATTTTTTCAAAAAAGTATTTTTTAAAATTATTTCTATTACTATAAACCTATTAAAATATACTGGATAGATGTACTCAATTATTTGTTTTGTTCCTGGGAAAAATTAATAAGCATTCCTCTGGAATTCTAAAACAAGAACATAAATAAAACTATTTTAGCAGGAAATTTAGAATATTTGTATATATTGACTAGGTATTATAAATATAACAATATTGCAACATTATTTTCCCTAGAATAAACTTCAATGTTCTACACATAGGAGTGGACACAGAAGTATAAGAATAATGAACAGATATTGAAAGAAATTTATTTCTTTGTGAACTGAAGAACTACAAAAACTGCAGTATGTGTTGTAAATTTACTTGGGTTTTATTCGAATAGGTAGTATGTTACAAGATATTTTTTGCTTAAAGGAGAAAAAAATGAAAAAAAAAAAAGCAAAGCCATGAGTTAATTATTTCACCTCTATTAAGAGAAGAATTTAGTATTATTATGTACAAGGCTCACTCAACAAGACAATTCTTGATATAAAATTAAGGTTTTTGTTTTCTATAGCACAAAGAGCAAATAAAGAGATTTTGCAGAGAACAGTCTGGAGATCTTATTAATTTGGTTTTGTTTATTCAAAGTTATCTGAGATATTGACAATACTTTATGCTGGCTAGCACTACTTGATTACATGGTTGTATGTTCAACATTTTTACAAATAAGCATTCATTATCGTGAACCTATAGTTTTGTTTTTTTTTTTCATTTCCATAACAGTGATATCTGGAATACATATATGTATATCAGAATTGTTTCTTCTGTATAGGAAGAAATATAATCTACCTGAAATTAATTTTTTTACTTGAACTTGGGACATGCCAAGAATATAAAAAACATTTTTATTAACTGATGAATTACATGCCAATCTGAAAATGAAAGCTATTTCTATAATAAAGTTTTTTGTATGGGACATTTTTACTCAAGTTGAAGCTTTATATTACAGAGCCTTAAGAGAAGTGTAAAAGCAGAAATATCAATGGAACCATTTATAGTGAGAAACATAACTATCAAATAGGCTATTCATGTTCATGGTCAGTGTTTGCTTGCCATCAACTCTAGTGGAAATTCAAATATTATTCAGAAGAATACTTGGTAAGCATGAACTCTGTGGAAATGGATTTAGTTCATTCATTTGAATAACTGATTACACCAAGTTGAGGAAGCATAATGCATCCTACTCTACTATACTAAATCTGTGGTGCAGTAAAAACCCAAGTTTAAGTAGGGCAGGCTACTTTCACCCAGATAGCATTGTAAGAACACTACCAATGTTTTTGTCCTAATTATAGATTTCCTGTAGACTACTCATTTCCCTTTAGTTCTCCTTTCTTTAGATTAAAAAAAAAAAAAAAAAAAAAAAGCAACTTTCTGGGATAAAATTTTTCTTAGTTACAAGAAAGAGTATGTAACTCAAGTTACATTCTCTGAATTTATACTATCTCTTCTTCTTATGAGGTTTGTGGGCATTCAAAAACAACAAGATTTGAAAAATGTTTCAGAGAGGCTGCTAAATTCCCTCAGTAGCAGATAGTTTATCGTAAGATTACAAAAAGGAAAAAAAAAAAGCGGATATGTTTTTATCTTTCTCTCTCCCTACCTTTACAGGCCAGAGTAGGGAAAATAGCAATGGAAGAGGGAGATAAACTCTACACTCTTTAGCTATTGTGTGGACTGCAGTAATAATCTTCATAACTTCTCTTCATGGAACATCAGTCACTATGCTCCACCTTGGAGTACCTGCTTGAAATGTTAACATATTCAAGTGGGAGTGCCTGTAGCATAAGGAATTGTCATCCAGTAGTCTGGTCAATGGCCTTTCAGCCAAACAAAGAATTCAGTCGTTTTCATCCAGCTTCTCTCTTCTTTGGAAACTATGCTTCACGGTGTCTCCAATTGTGTAGAAATACTTATAATAATAATACATCTTTACAGATAATATTTTCACAATAATCTCAGTCCAAAGGTCAGTTTCCAAGAAAATGTTATTAATAGATAAGAAGAATGAATAATATCCTCAAAATGTATTTAGGGCAAGAAAATAAAGTGGTCAGTTTGCATTCCTCATAGTTTCCTTGAGGTATGGCCTCATCTCATCCATTCCTTGAACTCTTTAAAGAAATATTACTATATTCTGCTTAATGATTTGGTTGACTTTGACTCAGTAGATGTTATTATGTCCCATCTTTGTTGATGCTGGGCCTTTAGAGAACATGAAATGGAAGATGCAGTGCGTCCAGTAGAGTTGCCAGTCCTGCTTAGATGTAAAGAAGGTTCTTACCTATAAAAGGTACAAAGCACAGTTTGAATAATCTACTCATCTACTCTTCCATAGTTAAGGCTTTGAAAGTACCATATTTCTACTTTCAGAAAAGACACTAAATGAGATTAAGATAAAACTTCTTATTTTTTCTTTAATTCTCAAAATATGCTTCAAATCAAGAAGTAAACTTTAAAGAGTAAAGTTTAAAGAAATTATTTATTACTTAGCATATATAATCAAAATACAATCTGCCTTCCTAAAGTTGCTTAACATAAAATACTAAGGTTGCTAGGTGAATAATTTGAACGCATATAACTCAGTTGATGAGGTCTGAAATTTGAAAGTGAAATAGAGATGCCATGAACAATGATTATAAATTCAGTAATTTTTATAAGATAGCTTCTTAGGTCATTCTATTAAATATTGATTGTTTATAGTAATTTGATAGTTCAGAAAGAGGAAAGAAGTTGAGCTACAACAAGGAGAATGGAAAGGGTGAAGTTATTTTACAAAGAATAATATCTCTCCTAAAATGAGTTCTTCCCAGAGACTCTGATAGAAATTCTAAGCTGCAAGTAGTCAATTTGATCCAAAGCACATTTAAATTTAATATCATGGAACAAGCTTTTTTCATGCCCAGATTAGGAATTGAAGTGACAGGTATAAAGTGTTTTTTAGCTATTAGACTTTCATGAATGATAGTCCAAATTGTAAAATACTGTGTGTTTTATTTTGATCAGATATGTGTTTCATCTTTGAGAACAGACTTGTTCCAAAAACACTTTTAGGCAAAATAAAATGTGGTGTTATATAAATTAAAATTGAGTGACTTGTCTAATATGATTTTATCAAAGCTCTTTTTTTCAACACCATCCACTCTTTCTGTATAATATATAGACATTTTTTTAACATAACAACCAACCATAAAATCAACTTAAAGGTACTCATCTCAAAGTATCTTTTTTCTATGTATTCATAAGATTTAGACAATAATTCAATAAGATTTATAGAAAATAGTTTAGACTCTGGTTAAGAATCTGAAAAAAGCTTTGAAATAGTAATGAATAAAATTCATTGATTATATTATTTTTATCTGGCTTCTTTAGACATTACCAAAAACTTTGCAACATGAAACAACACAAAGGCATTATCTTTAAAAAAAAAAAAAAAAAAACCATTTGTTTATTTGACAGAGAGAGAGAGAGATCACAAGTAGGCAGAGAGGCAGGCAGAGAGAGAAGAGGAAGCAGGCTCCCCACCGAGCAGAGAGCCCGATGTGGGTCTCGATGCCAGGACCCTGAGACCATGACCTGAGCCAAAGGCAGAGGCTTTAACCCACTGAGCCACCCAGGTGCCTCCAAAGGTATTATCTTAAGGTTTCTGTGGATCTAAAGTTTGGCTCAGGTCAGCTTGTTCTCTTCTCAAAGTCTAACTAGAATTCAACAAAACTAATAAACCTCTAACCATACTCATCAAAAAGGGAAAGAAAAAAAAAAGAAAGAGAGAGAAAAAGAATTCAAGTAAACAAAATTAAATATGAAAGAGGGAAAATAACAATCCACAATGCAGCATTGCAAAAGAGCATAACACTATACTATAATATATTGTCTTGGACAATATATGGACAATTGAACAACCTAGAAGAAATGAATAAATTCCTAGAGACATACAACCTACCACAAAACTAAAGCAGGGGGACATAGAAAATTTGAAAAAAAAATTACTAGCAATGAAGTTGTATCAGAGCTCAAAACTGTCTGAACAAAAGTCCAAGACCAGATAGCCTCACAGGTGAATTCTAAAAATAAAATTAAAGAAGAGTTGATATCTATTCTTCTCCAGCTTTTCAAAAAGTAGAGCAGGAAGGAAACCCAAATCCCCTCAATGAGGTCATCATTACCCTATCAAAACTAGATAAAGACACCACAAAATAATAGAACTATAGGCCAATATCTCTGATGAACATAGATGCAAAAATATTCAATAAAAGATTAGCAGACAAAATCCAACAGTACATTAAGAAAATCTTTGACCACAGTCAAGTGGGATTTATTTCCAGGACACAAGGATGGTTTAATATTCACAAATCAATCAGCACAATACATCATATAATAAAAGAAAGGATAAAAACCATATGATCATTTCAATAGAATGAAATTTTCAATAGCAGAACAACCATTTGACAATACAACATCCATTCATGATAAAAATCCTCAATAGTTTATATTTAGAGGAAACATACCTGTAAACATAATAAAAAACATAATATAAACATAATAAACATAATACAACTTAAAGTTTTATTTTATAAAATATAAACATAATAAAAACTTTATATGGAAAACTCATCATACTCAATAGGGAAAAACTGAGCTTCTGCATTAAGGTAATGAACAACACAAAGATCCACTCTCTCCAGTTTTATTCAACATAGTACTGAAAGCTCTAGTAGACAGACAGCAACAATAAATAAATAAATAAATAAATAATAAACAGCATCCAAATTGGGAAAGAAGAGATATAATTTTTACTATTTCCAAATGACATGATACTATACATAGAAAAACATAAGATCCCACCAAGAAAGTATAAAACTGATAAATTCTGTAAGACCACAGGATACAAAATCAATGTACGGAAGTCCATTGCATTTATATACACTAATAATGAAGCAACAGAAAAAAAGAAGTTAGGAAAACAATCCCATTTACAATTGCACCAAAAATAATAAAATACCTAGGAATGAATTTAACCAAAGTGTGAAAGACCTATACTATGAAAACTATAAAATACTGATGAAAGAAATTGAAGATGACATAAAGAAATGGAACGCCATTTCATGCTCATGGGTTGGAAGAATGAATATTGTTAAAATGCCTATACTACCCAAAGCAATCCTTATCAAAATACAAGCAGCATTTTTCACAGACCTAAAACAAACAATTTAAAAATTTGTATGGAAACCCTGAATAGCCAAAGCAATCTTGAAATGGAAAATGAAGATGAAAGCATCACATTTCCAGACTTGAAGCTATACTACAAAACTGCAGTGATCAAAACGGTATGGTACTGGTACAAAAATAGACAGATCAATGGAATGGAAGAGAAAGCCTAGAAATAAATCCACATTTATATGGTCAATTAATCTTTGACAACAGAGGAAAGAATGTTCAGTGGAAAAAAAGGCAGTCTTTTCAACAAATGGTGGTGTGAAAACTGGACAGCGACATGCAAAAGAAGAAAAATAGATCACTTTCTAGTACCATACACAAAAATAAATTGAAAATGGATAAAAATCCTAGATGTGCACCCTAAAAACATAAAAAATCTTAGCAAAAAATACAGACAGTAATTTTTCTGACATTGGCCATAGGAACATCTTTCTAGATATGTCTCCTCAAGCAAGGGAAACAAGCTATTGAGACTACAACAAAAGAAAAATATTCTGTACAATGAAGGATACAACCAACAAAACTAAAAGACAATCTACTGAATAGGAGAAGATATTTGCAAATGTTATATCTGATAAAGGTTTAGTATCCAAAATATATAAACAATTTATACAACTCAACACCAATAAAGCACAGATGATCTCATTTAAAAAAAAAAAAAAAGTGAGCAAAAGATATGAACAGACTTTTCTCCAAAGAAGACATACAGATGGCCAACAGACACATGAGATGTTCAGCATCACTCATCATTAGGGAAATGCAAATCAAAACCACAGTGAGATATCACCTCACACCTTCAGAATGGCTAAAATAAAAAACTTAAGAAACCAGTGTTGGTAAGGATGTGAAGAAAAAGGAAACCTAGTACACTGTTGGTGAGAATGAAAACTAATACAGTCACTGTCAGAAACAGTATGCAAGTTCCCCCCAAAAATTAAAAACAGAACTACCATCTAATCCAGTAATCAAACTACTAGGTATTTACTGTAGGTATACAAAAACACTAATTTTAAGGCATATTATGCACCCCATTTTCATTGCAATATTATTCACAATAGCCAGATTATGTAAGAACCCAAATGTCATCCACAGATGAACAGATATAGAAGATTTGGGAGATTATATATATATTATATATAATAGATAGACAGATAGATAGATAGATGTTATTCAGCCATTAAAAAAATTAAGTCTTTCCACTTGCAACAACATGAAATAAGCCAGCCAGAAAAAGACAAACAACATATGATTTCACTATATTTGGAATTAAAAACAAACAAACGACCAAAAAACCCACAAATGTACAAAGTGGCAGAAAGAGGGACAAACCAAAAAACAGACTCAACTATAGAGCACAAACAGATGGTTATTAGAAGGGAGGTGTGTGGGGGAATGGGTGAAATAGGTGAAGAGACTTACAAGTATATTTATCTTGATAAGCACTGAGTAACGCATAGAATCATTGTTCTACTAATTTTACACCTGAAATTAATATAACACTGTATGTTAACCATAGTGGAATTAAAAAGAAAACTCAGCAGGATGAACTTAATATGTCATAGTGGCTGAAATCCCCTTTCTCACCTGAGGCTTGGGCTTCGCCTTCAATGCGGTTTTGACTGTTGGCAGAATTCAGTTCCCTGCTGTTGTAGGATACCATATTCTTGGTGGCTCTCACCTCTTAGATGCTGCCTCCAGGTCCTTATCATGTGGTCCTCTCACAATATATCAGCTCATTTCTACAGAGCCAGAAGGATAGTGTTTCTCCAGGAGACTAAAACAGAGTCATATACATTTTAAATTAATCGTAGGAGTGACTGATTCCTCCATTGTCTTTGCCATTTTTCATAATCTAATCAAGAGTAGCATCCCATCATATTGACAACATCCCATCAGTATTAACATATTGACAGTGACATCCTGCCCACATTCAAGAGAACAGCATTTACAGCAAGGAGTGGGATTCTTTGACACATCTCAGAATTCTGCCTATTGTAGTGATTTATTACAAGGCTACAGTCACTTATCCCTAATTATGAAGTTCAAAAGCTCTATAAAGTGAAACATTCCTGATGTATTTGGTGACAAAATTTGAGAAATGACAATTTATGGAATCTATTTAATCTATTTATGCATGTATTTTGCCAAAACATCAATACACATGAGTATAAGTGTATACTATGTAAACTCAGTTATGTAAATATATATTATCATGTATATTTTTGAGCACCCACTGGGGGTGTTCATTAATATACTATATTCAGTATTACCTTTCTAAAATCTAAAAAACGCTGAATCCTGAAGCACATCTGCCCCCAAGAGTATCATGTAAGAAACCTTTAGATTTGGATCAAATGTACTAGATTTCTCTGAAAAGGAGTTCATTGGGAAAGAGACTATTTCAAGGATACAAGCCTCAGGATAACCTCAACTTCTGATAAATTAAATGACCTTCATCAGGATAAGAATGAGAAAAGGCAAAGAAGAAAACAATATTGTTTGTTTATACTTCAACTCTAAATTTACTGGCTCTTATTTCACTGGTGACATCTTTGAAAAACAGGGCTATATAAGCAGAAATATACATTGCATGAAAGTTTTTTCCTCTCCTAATTTGTTCAAGTTATTCAACAAATGACCTTATAGTCATATTAGAATTATACACCTAAACTGTAGAACAAAGGACAATGATCTCTTTTATTTTTTCAAAATATGTATGTTAAAAGCAAGACTTTTTTAAAGCTTGTTTATCTCATTTTTCACCCTTAGGCAAAATATCTGTCTCTTGGGGTAAAACCTGTCATACTTGAGGAGTCCAATCTATCCATCCAGACTTTTAGTTAAATAATAAAGATTCTATTTATACCTTCTTCCTTTCTCCCAGATTTCAACCTTAAATCATTAAGCAGTTTCATTTACTGAAGAAATTACCATATTTAAAAAAATGAATGTATATCTTGGTGACAATAACTAGGAAAGCAAACATCCTCAATGTGTATCTATCAATGCTAAATATAAAGTGTGAGAAAGGAAAAAAAAATGCTTATAGCTAGGAAAGAAACATAAACTGAGCTGTCACCAAACTCTCTTTCTTCTGAAATGTCTTATAATTTACATGTAATATATGTGAATTTACAAGCAACACTATAACGTGTGCTCAAAAGCATTGAGTTAATTAAATGAGTCCTAGGAGAGCACAGATCTCATTAGATCTTTGCCATAGTCAGGTTTGATTTTGAAAATTTGGTTCAAGGTATTTCATTCCTCATAATGAACAGAGTGATCTTACAGAAGCTTTTTTTTTTTAAATGTCATTTCTGCAATGGATTACTATGCAGCTTCTAAACTTCTAGTTAAAATGATAGATCCTTCTTTGTCTAAACAGTGTCAAAGCAGTCAATCAAGTCAGTTAAATCAAACTACTGTTATTTCCATTAAAAATAATAAATCCATCAAGTTAAGTACAAAAGAAAACAAAGCAAAGAGCTGTTAATGGGTTTTTCTCACTCTTCAGTAGTCATATAAACAAATCAGTGAAGGAAAGCTCAAAAGGAAAGTTATCATAACTAAGATTCTGCTTTTTAAACAACCATCCTAACCCATCTAAAGAGTGAATTGTGAATCATTACTAGGTGTTTCAGAAAGAGCTTAGTATGGTACAAAATGCAGCTTTTTTGGTTTTTTGGTTTTGTTTTTGTTTCTTTTCAAATTAAGATACCATGTGCCCATAGATGTACTATCTAATGTACTATCATTGTTTAGTTTATGGAACTAAAACATATGGCCAACTAAATATGAATAATTACACAACTTAGGGATTGGCTGCTTTCTCTTACCAAGAAAGCAGCTGAATAAGGAGTCCCACACATTTTGACACAGGCTATTGACATTCTATTGAGGACAAATATGGGTGGAAAGTGGTAAAGGTAGAGTTTCATTTAGTGGTTCTGATCATGTAAAAGAGATGTGGTAAATGCAATTAGGAAAACCAAGTGATATATTGTATAGCACTACAAGGATGATATCAAAATGTTAAAGGTTTCACTTGGATTGGTTTTTCCAATAGAGATTTACTGGTGAAGTTACTGGGTTGGGTGAGTAAAAATGAAGACCTGGTTTTATATATTAAACTGCTTGTTCTGTAAACAAATTTCCTGCTTGAAATGATGACCACTAAGAATTGAAAAACTGAACATTAACAGCATTTTCTGCAATACCTATTTGGATTAAAAGGAATTTAAATGTATTTATAAATCTTAGAAGCTGAATTGTATTAAAAAACTCCGAACATTTATTTATAGGTCATAAATATATATCCCATAGCTGATGAATTAAATATGTAGACTTGTTGGGGAATCCATCTTTTCTAAGAAAATTTTTATATACGCTTTCTTCCAGGATAGTTGTTCATTCCCTCAAGACCCCAGGTTCATAGTCTTCTCATAAAAATCTATGGAATTTAAGAAACAAAACAGACAATCATAGGGAAAGAGAGGAAAAAAATAAAACAAGACAAAATCAGGGATGGATGAAAACCATGCGACTCTTAAGCCTGGAAAACAATATGAAGGTTGCTGAAAGGAAGAAGGGTGAAGGGATGGGGTAACTGGGTGATGGACATTAAAGAGGGAACATAATATAATGAGCGCTGTGTGTTATATAAGAATGATGGATCACTAACCTCTGTCTCTGAAACCAATAATACATGATATGTTAATTGAATTTAAATAAAAACAAATCTGAATCTCTTTGGAAGCAAGCAGTTGCGATGTCAGTCAATCACTCCCTTAATCTTGGGCACTGTAAGATTAATTTGGCCTAGTAATCTATTGAATAATCAGTCTTAGTTCTTCCACTTATATATATAATTAGGAAGAAGGAGAGTTGTTGTGGGGCTGCTGCTTGGCCAATAGAGTATAAAACACAAATTTATTTGGAGACACACTTATTTTTATTTATCCCTTCTTACCTCATAAGCCTGCTATATCAACTCTTCATCATTTAAAAGTGAAATGTGTGGGACACCTGGGTGGCTCCCTTAGTTAAGTGTCGCCCTTCAGCTCAGGTCAGGATCCCAGGATTCTGGGATGGAGACCCACACTGGGCTCCCTGCTCAGCGGGAAGCCTGCTTCTCCCTCTCCTGCTTGTGTTCCCGCTCTCACGGTCTTTTTCTCTCTGTCAAATAAATAAGTAAAATCTTAAAAAATAAAATAAAATAAAAGTGAAATGTGAAGTAGGAAAAACAGATAAATAAAAACAAATGTATCTGGTTAAGCTTTTGATATATTAATTCGCATTGTTATACCATCTCTCCTTCCTCCCACTGCCAAACAAATAGCTAGAATGTTCATATTTCCTTCCCTTAGGAAATGTTGCAGAATACAAAGTAGAAAATGCTGAAAGACAAAAGCTTCATCTTTCTACAACTTTACAGTCTTAGAAAAGATGGTGTAAAATGATAGAAAATTGAATAACTTCCTTTAAAGCAACACTTGAGAAGGAAATGATGTGTGGGTATTAGGAACAGAGACAGTTTAGTATATTGGCCAGGATCTATGCCTTGGTCTACCCAAGAGGGAACTAGTAAATTCTCAGAAGATATAGTTGTATGGGATATCCAGGTAAATTAGACCCCTGCCCAGAGGTTCTCAGTCTCAGATAAAATTGTTGTGCTCCACAAGAAACATAAAGATTGTAAATTATGAGAAACATGGCTTCAAGGAACCACAAAAACGGGAGGTCAACAATGACCACAATGGGCTGAAGAGCAAAAGCTGTTGCTTAAGTTTTCAGGCATTTTATAAGCTTCTCTGATTCTGTAAATGGCTTCCAAAATACCCAATACAATGGTATTCTGCCATCTTAGAAGGATAGGAGCTCAGCATCTAATTTGTTTTATTTTTTATTTCATATTTTATTTATATTTTAGTTTCAAGCTTTTTAATTTAAATACTAGTTAGTTCACATACAGTGTAATATTAGTTTCATGTGTATAATTTAGGGATTCATTACTTATGTACAACATGCAGTACTCATCACAACCAGTGTCCTCCTTAATACTTATCATCCATTTAATCAATACCCCTACCCACCTCCCCTCCAACAACCATATTTGTTCTCTATAGTTAAGAATCTGTTTTATGGTTTGCTCTTCCTTTTTTCCCTCTTATTTTCATCTGTTTTATTTCTTTAATTCCACATAAGATGTGATATATAGATATAGAGATAGATAAATATATATATCTATAAGATATATATAATGGAATATTATTCAACCATAAAAAATAATGAAATCTTGTCACTCACAACAAAGTGAATTGAGATAGAGGTAAATATAGATATCTATAAGATATATATAATGGCATATTATTCAACCATAAAAAATAATGAACTCTTGTCATTCACAACAAAGTGAATTGAGCTAGAGACTATTATGATAAATGAAATAAGTCAGTCAAAGAAAGACAAATACAATTTGATTTCACTCATATGTGAAATTTAGCATCTAATTTAATTTGATTTGAAGATAATTTTTAAAAAATGCTTATTAGACAATTAGGAATGAAAAACATACTCCCTTAAAGAAAGTAAAGATCAAGAATGAAAAAGCTCCAAAAAAATTCAATATATACAGCTGGCTTGATTTTTAATTAATTAATTAGTTAGTTAAATATTTATAAAATCAAAATCCACACAAAATGTTCAACCAAACCTTAACTGTAAATCAGTAAATCATAAAAATAAATATCCCCAACACCCACTATAAGAGTGGGTAGGGACTATTGTAAAGGGAGAGTCTTTCCAAAAATGTTGAAAACATCATTAATATCGCCACATGCATAATGGATATAATAAATAGTACAACACACCTGTAAAAATGTATGCCTTTATCTATTTGGGGATTTAGAATTTGGGGGATTTCCCACATGCAGTTCATGGGTGAACTAGGACCTGTAAGTAAGCATCAGGCACAGGCTGCATGGTAATTTCATTCAACTAGTCGCCATGGAATCCATGATTCCCCTACAGTGTGACAAAAATTTATCCCATATTACTGTAACTTGAAAACAAGTTTGTCCACTGCTTAATTCTACCTGGTAATGACAATTTCTTTTAGAAAAATATTTTTAACTTTCTCATCTGTTTTGTAGGATTTTTTTAAAACCATGAATTTCCTTAAAAAGAGACCAAGAATAATTTCTAGGTACTTGACAAGCTGCATGGTTGTGCTGTCAATTATGACATTATAATGAATGGTAATACAAATGAAACATCTGTTTGATCACTCACTGACTACATCTGTTCTGTCATACTTGACACATTGAGCAGGAGTACATAAAAAATTCAAGGAAAATTTGTAAATGTGAGTACTAGATCACTGATTTTGAAGGATGAGATGAGTTAAAATGACTAGACCCTTTTTAGAATGTATTATAAAAGCACCAGCTCCTCAATTTAGCCTTTTTTCAGAACTCAGAGCCTTTCAATAATGGATCATGTCTTTATAAATGCATTTACATGCTTTTAAAACAATGCCAAAATATAAATGACTGTAATTTATATTTCATTATTTTAAAACGTTGAATTCGTAATTTGCATGAAATACTTTTTTTTTTTTTTTTTTAAGTGCTGGGATATAGCTGTAAACAAAACAGCAAAGCCCCAGCCATTGAGGAGTCTATATTCTTAAATTTGGGTGTGCAAACACAAAGCAAAATGCAGAAAATAACAAATACTCCAAGCCCTGACAAGTAATCTGAAGAGGAAAGGCAAATAAAGAGACAAGAAGAGTTTGACAATTTGTATAGACTGGTCAAAAAATATGAGCTTTACATTAGCTCCTGCAAAACTTTAAAAGGATTGAAAGCAAAATGAAATCAAGTACATCCTCAGGGGTGACTGGCTGGCTCAAGTGGTAGAGCATGTGACTCTTAAACTCAGGATTGGGTGTAGAGATTACTTGAGAAAGGGAAAGGAGAGGAGAGAAGGGGAGAGGGGAGGCGAGAGAATTGGAGGGGAGGAGAGGAAAAGAAAAAGAAGAGAAGAGAGGAGAAGAGGAGAGGAGGAGAAGGAGGAAGGGAAGAGAAGGGAATAAAAGAGAAGAGAACAAGGGAAGAGAAGGGAAGGGAAGAGAAGAAAGGAGAGGAGAGGAGAAGAGGGAAGGGGAGAGGAGGAGAGAGGAGAGGAGAGGGGAGAGGAGAGGAGAGAAGAGAAGAGAAGAAAAGAGAAGGGGAGGGAAAGAAAAGAAAAGAAATAAGGTACATTCTCTTACAGAACAGCGAAATGGAGTCAGAGCCAAAAGTCTGATTTGGATGAAGGAGCATTTCCTGTAGACTCTCTGGATCATCAGATTGAATTTAAATTTTATATTCTCAATCGATCCTAATGTCTGAGACAGACAGAGTTGATATTTTCCACAAACTATCAAAACTAGAGTTTATAATACATTACTCTTACAGTAGTCTAGAAATTTAGATATTTTTACTGCTTCTGAAAATAGATACCATGCCATTCGCCTGTCCATAACCCTCCTTCTTTAGGATCAATATCATCCTGCACATCACTGATATGGTTTCAGCATGAACACTCATTTTATATTTTGTCCCCACTTCAAGCCACAATTGATTCATCTAGGAAAGGACACCTAAGGAGCCAATGAGAATCATTCATGGAATTTTTAGAGTTGGGGATGGAAAATATTTGATCATTAACTCTTAGGAATAAGAAACATAAGTCTCAGGGACTACTGGAGTCACATTCTTGCCTTTTGGATACTTCTGGGAAGCCGATAAAGGCAGGCTTTTTGAGTAAGAGAGAGAAAAAGCTGGTGAAAGAAACAGAGTCATAAAAAGCAGAATGCGTACTCTAATAGCATTCTAATCCCTGTCTCCAGTTGTTCCTGTGACTACTGTATTTCTTATCTGTAGACAAATGAGAAACACTAGTAAATGTAACTTTTTTTTCTTTGCTTAAACTAGCTTGATTAGGTTTGGTATTTGTGAACAATGCCATAATTAAGATAAAGGCATCATATAGCACTGCGCTAGCCAAGGTTCTCCCGAGAAACAGAACCAGAAGAATAGATTGATAGAGATGATGATAGGCAAATAAATTGATGATTGATAGATAGATGATACATAAATAGATAGATATAGATTTATTAGATTTATTTAAGAAATTGGATTATCGCAGATGATTAAGGAAGCTGGTAATTTTAAAATCTGCAAGGTAGTCTGGCAAACTGCAGACATAAGGAAGAGTTGTTTTGCAGCCTGAATCTGAAGGCAGCCAGAAAGCAGCATTTCCTCTTTCTCTCAGGATCCTGGTTAGTTTTTTCTTAATGCTTTTGACAGATTGGATGAATTCCATTCATATTATCAGATGTAGTTTGTCTGGTTTACATACTAATCTCATAGGAAAAATACCCCTACAACATCACTCAGACAATACATTTGACCAATTATCTAGGTACTATATCTTAGCCAAGTTGACACATAAAATTAACAATTATAATCACCAACTCCAGTAATTTTGAGAATCTATTTTCAACCATTTAAATGCATTATATTTAACTCTTATAATCCTGTATTATGGGTAGTAACCTTAGTTTACAGATTAAAACAAACAAACAAACAAACAAACCAGGATCAGAGAGACTAACTTGTCCAAGGCTAAAAGTGCTCAAATAGTTGGAATGATATTTAAACTAAGTATAACAACAAAGTCTATGTCCTTTCCTCTACAGCACAGAAAATCGTCCAAGACTTAATCAGAAAAGTTTAAACTATATTTTTAAATACACATCTTTGCCACAAATGAGTAATGAAATTAAAAAAGAACTTAGTCAAGTGTTAATTTTGAACTTCCTTGAAGTTACCAGTAATTAGTCAGAGCAGGTTAACAGTTTTAGAATTCATGAGTTACTACTTGTCAAAAGTAAATGATAATTTAATAACTAAGATTATATTTTAACATTTTTGAAACTTTTTTAAAAATAAAGTGCTATGTTTCCTATAAAGTTACTATACATAGGGGCACCTGGATGGCTGAGTAGGTTAAGTGTCAGACTTTTGATTTTGGCTCAGGTCAAGATCTCAGGGTCTTGAGTTGAATCCCTACATAGGGCTCCCCACTCAGTAGGAGTCTGCTTCTGGAGTCTGCTCTCCCTTTGCTCCTCCCCCTATTTGAATGTGTATGTTCTCTCTCTCTCTAAAATAAATAGATAAATCTTTGAAAATAGTTATTATATATGTATATTATATGTATGCATTTGAGATGGGACATGTAGATATCCAATAAATCTAGAAAATTCTTCAGAAAATTAATATGTACTCCAAGATCCAAGACCTTAAACGTGGAAGACCCACTATGAGAACATGTCTACTTTTATCTCTTGAAGAAACAAAATATAAAGTTCAGTAATAAAATATCAAAGACAAAGACAAACTGTCCTGAGAACAATGGAAAAACTGACCATTTGTTCACATATTGTTGTTTTTTTCCCCTATTTTCATAACAGTTAATACTTTCAAGTTTATAGGAATAATCTAATTATTTCAAATTATAATAGAGGAAATTAGATTTATATAAGTCAATATTGGCTTTTAATTTTCTGTTAATGTAGTCTGCTCTTCTTAACCCTATACTAAAATAATTGCTTCATTAAGCATTGAAAATATTTCAAAGAAATTGCAAAGTTGCTCATTATAACATTGTTGATAATGACACAAAATTGGAAATGATGCAAGTGACTAATAAGAGCAAATTAAGAATATTTAGTATATCCATATACTAGAGTAAATAGTGGCAATTAAATATTGTGTAAACAAAAATATTAGGAAATGGGGAAACGTTTACAACATAAGAAGATAAAAGAAAACTGATGCAAAACAGTATTTATGATACTATCAAACTTCTATTAAAACAAGCTAGATAGAAATCGTATTAGGCACAAATACATAAAAATGCAATGATGGTTATTATTTGGTGGGATCACATGAAGCTCATTTTCTCATTTATGCTTTTCCTTATTTACCTGCATTGTTATAGTAAACATGCATTTACACTCAGAAAATATTTTTAAAGAAATAAAATGAACATTTGAAATTAACTTAGTAGTAATAGTAGTAATAAATTATTAGGTTATAAGTTCAAATACTTCAGTGTATGAATTTAGCACTATTAATTTCTTATTTGGGGAATTCCAGTACAATGGAACACCTCTGTTACCCAGAAACTTGTAATTCAAAGTCCCCAGAGAAGCAGCATCAACAACACCTGGGTGCTTGTTAGAAATGAAAAATTTCAGGTTCCCTCCAGAGCTACAGGGTAAGAATCTGCATGTTAAGAAGCTACCCAGGGTTATACATATTACAGTTTGGGAAGCAATACTCTAGAAAACAAAATGTATGTTATCTAGAAATATTAGTCAAATAATTTTGACTAAATTAGTACCAAAGTTACAATGCAGCCTTTAACAAAGTATTATATAAGACAAAATACTAATATATAATCAAAATTTATATATAATAATTTAAATTATATAAATATATAAAATATATATAATTATATATAATATGCAATCAAAATTATATACTCAAAATTTAAAATGTGCACATATGCATATAGACATGTGAACCAAAAAAATTCTTATACAGAAAATATTATATAAGAATTTTTTTGGCTCACATGTCTATTTGCATATGTGCACATTTTAAATTTTGATTATATGACATAATGTGAAGTGTCAAATGCTAAATCTCCTACAGAATATCTTTTTTAGTAGGAGCACTAGAACTAGAGTCACTTTCAGGGGACATTTGTACTGTGTTTTTTTTTTTAAATTAATTAATTTATTTTCAGAAAAACAGTATTCATTATTTTTTCACCACACCCAGTGCTCCATGCAATCCGTGCCCTCTATAATACCCAACACCTAGTACCCCAACCTCCCACCCCCCCGCCACTTCAAACCCCTCAGATTGTTTTTCAGAGTTCATAGTCTCTCATGATTCACCTCCTCTTACAATTTACACCAAATCCCTTCTCCTCTCTAACACCCCTTGTCCTCCATGATATTTGTTATGCTCCACAAATAAGTGAAATGATATGATAATTGACTCTCTCTGCTTGACTTATTTCACTCAGCATAATCTCTTCCAGTCCCGTCCATGTTGCTACAAAAGTTGGATATTCATCCTTTGTGATGGAGGCATAATACTCCATAGTGTATATGGATCACATCTTCCTTATCCATTCCTCCATTGAAGGGCATCTTGGTTCCTTCCATAGTTTGGCGACCATGGCCATTGCTGCTATAAACATTGGGGTACAGATGGCCCTTCTTTTCACGACATCTGTATCTTTGGGGTAAATACCCAGGAGTGCAATGGCAGGGTCATAGGGAAGTTCTAGTTTTAATTTCTTGAGGTATCTCCACAATGTTCTCCAAAGAGGCTGCACCAACTTGCATTCCCACCAACAGTGTAAGAGGGTTCCCCTTTCTCCACATCCTCTCCAACACATGTTGTTTCCTGTTTTGTTAATTTTGGCCATTCTGACTGATGTGATATCTCAATGTGGTTTTAATTTGAATCTCCCTGAGGGCTAGTGATGATGAACATTTTTTCATGTACTGTGTTCTTAATTTGAAATTGTAAGATAACTTAATGACAACTTTTTAGAAAAAATATGTAAAGAAAAACATCATTAAATATATAGTTTGGTTATAAGAAGGATTCTGGTTTAAAAGTGTAAAAATGTTAATAATAAGAGGGAAAATTTTTAATTTCAAGTTTAAAAAAGTGATATACTGCTGGGAAGTTAACACAATAGTGGATCTAATTGCATAATTTGCCTTGCTGTGTTCTAACAAGACAAATTTATAAAATTTAAGGCTGAAAGATTTTAATGTGACCTGCAGTCAAGAAAGAGAGGGTGTGCATACTCAAGGAAAACAGGATGAACATATCTGAAGAGAAGTAAACATGGTGGGGAGATGACATGGTGAACAAGAGATCACGATAGGATATTTGGGGTAAATGAACATGAATAAAATATGGGAATAAATTGGTTCCTCAAAAATAAATTCTGATTTGATTACCTGAGCTTTGAGAATACAAAGCACCTAGAGACAATGCCTAGACCCAGAGTAGCAGGGTGGCTCTTGAGGAAGAAGGAAACCCTAGAACTTATTCTAGTTTACCATGCCTCACTCTGATCAGAGATCTAAGTTGGACACTTATCCTTGGTGATGTAGTCTGACATCTGGAGCCACAGGCAGCAGTAGGGAACAACTCAGTGAACATCAGTCCTAGAGAGATAGATAGTGCCTATATCCTTTATATCTACCAGAAGAAAAGAGATGCTGTCCGGCATCCATGGGGAAGAGTAACTCTTGTGGACAGTTTTGGCAAGGTCAGGTTTTAAACCACTTAAGGATGTTGCCAAAACCAGAAGATCGTGGAAGGAGTTGGTTTCTTGTCATGCTGCAGATGGGGTTTGAATTAGAAAAATACTATACTGTATTAGCTAACATTGCCACATTTATTAAACTCTCAGATTGTTGGTATATAACTATTTACCATCTTACAGGGTGGCATTATTAAAGATAAAAACAAAATCAAAGTAAATTCTCTCACCTCATTTCTTGTTGCATGTCTCATCAATTTTAATGTTCCAACCAGAAGAAAAAAAGCAAATTATCTTTTTCCATACAGGTTACAATTTTAAAATATGCACTATTTATTTCTTTTGGAATTTGATGTGTATATTAATATATATGTTTTCTTCTTAAAATAATTTATACTCTATTTCCTCTAATTTTGCAGAGTATCTTCAATCCTGCCAGCTTCAACATTTATAATTTTCTTACTTTCATGACATGGTTTGAAAATGCATTTTTAGTCAGTGAAAAGAGACATGAGAACATTTAGTTACGCTTTAATTAAGAAAATAAGACTAAAGTGAAGTATAAGAGATTGAGTCCTGATATGAATATCAACAAATTAATCCTTGTCCTATCACTGCTACTTAAATTATCACAGTTGACTTTTCACAAACTGCTATTTCTTATTTCTCACTGAATAGATGTTGGCCTCAGTCAGCAGTTCTTGACATTTTTCTCTTGGCTATAACACAGAAGTGCTGTGACATTCCTAGCTGTGATAGTCTTCCATGGGGCAAGGGTAACTGCAATTGATTTCTGTTTTCAAAGTGCAAAAAACTGATAAAGTTAATGATAACTTGTTGTTCATAAAGACCTAGCCTATACCACACGTTAGCACACTAACACAGTATTCCATTCCGCTGGAATATCTGATCCCTGTATCTCATGCAGTTCTAAAATTATGTAATTTTAATTTTCCTCCTTAGCAGAAGGTTTGAGCCTCATCCATTTCTTTAAAGCCCTTTCAGAATTAGTGGCATAGAAAATGCCATACCTTTCTTCAGCACCCTGTTCATGTATTTGATGTGTCTGTTATAAATAATAATGACATACTTAGTTGCTTAATTCCAAAGAGAGTTTTGAGAATTCCACAATAAAAGTATATATTCTGCTTTGAAAATTTTAGGAGACCCTTTTGTTTAAGATTGTATTTATTTATTTGACAGAGAGAGTTCACAAGTAGGCAGAGTAGCAAGCAGAGAGAGAGGGGGAAGTGGGGCTCCATACCAGGACTCTAAGATCATGACCTGAACTGAAGGCAGAGGCTTAACCCACGAGCCACCCACATGCCCCTAGGAGACACTTTTAAACTTCATTTTTTAAGGTTCATCCATGTATAGATAAATATATCATTATATGTGCCATCTTTGTGAAACAAACTTTTTAAATAGTATTTTATAAATGTTCCAAGTCCTTATTCTGGCATTCTAGAATTCTATGTCATGTAACTGACATTCTATGTAACTGACATAATTCTGTCTGTTAAAAACAATCTTCTAGGGGAGCCTGGGTGGCTCAGTGGGTTAAAGCCTCTGCCTTCGGCTCAGGTCATGATCCCAGGGTCCTGGGATGGAGCCCCACGTCGGGCTCTCTTCTCAGCAGGGAGCCTGCTTCCCCTTCTCTCTCTGTCTGCCTCTCTGCCTACTTGTGACCTCTGTCAAAAAATAAATAAAATCTTTAAAAATAAATAAATAGATAGATAGATAGATAACAAAAAAAAAAAAAAACCAATCTTCTAAGGGAGGATTTGTTACATACTTTTTTTATCCCAACAGCTCCTATTTAGGTATTAATAAGAATTATTCTAAGGTATGGAATCTCCTTATTGCAAATTCAAGGGCAACCCAACAGACAGAGTAAGGTGAGTAACATAACTGAGGTTATTACCATGGGGTTATGAGTAGATGAAAGGTTTTAATTTCTATTATGTTCTCTAAAGACATCTCTATAGAAAAATTATGACCCGTTGGTGTCCCTGAAACACCAGGAAATGGCCATTTATTTTCATTCCTAGATCAGGCATCAACATTTCTTACCTGGATTATTGCAAAGACCTCTTAACTGATGTCTTAACACCAGCCTGATCACTCACCTAATCTGACATCTGCACTACGCCAGAGGATTAGATCGAAGACTCCTGAGTACACCCTGCAGCAAAGACCTGAATATCTTTAGGATGAAGAGCAGCTGACTGGGATCTTACAGGTCTCCCAGCTGCCTTCCCTCACCCACAGCCAGACTGAATCAGAAAGATCCCACAAACATACACTCCGGTTTCTGAAGGCCTTAGTGAGAGAAAGGGAGGGCAAGTTGGCGGTGCAAAGTGGCAAAAAGCACTGTCCCTAGAGCCAACAGTAGTGAATCTTGGCTGTGTGACATTCTAACTCTGACATTTTGGGCAAGTTTTGATCAGTGTGTGTTTTCTTCTCTCTAAAGTGGTAAATAAATAGTCACTATTTGATAAATCATGCATGTAAGATGCTTTGCATCTTGCCTGGTTTGTAATAGCCACTCTGTAATTGCTGCAATTTCCCTTATTCTGAAACAACCTTACTCTCCACTGGCTAGTTTAAACTCTATAATGCTTCCTTTAGCTTTCTTCTTAAATGGCTTATTCCCACTAGATTAAGAGTAATTGTTTTACACTGCTAATCACACTGTATGGCAGGACATGTTTTTACTTACCTTCTTTACCAACAAACTATAAATTTGTGAACACAAAGATTGTGTTTATATTCTTCATTGTGGTCATTCTAATGCCCAGCACAGTGCTTGACATGCATGATAGATAATAAGCATTTGAGGCTATATAAATAATTAGTGTGATTTTATTAATAGCAATTATTAAACATTTAAAAACAAAGTGAGCATGCATAGAGACCTTTATATATACAACTACACCATTAGTGAAATACTGGTGAATGTGTGTGTGTGTGTGTGCATATATGCTAGTGGAACACATGTGTATTGTACATTATTAAATAAATATATATAAGGCATCTGATATGTGAAAACAGGAATTAGCAAAGATTTTTAAAGTAATGTCCAAACAAATAAAAATGGGGCAATTTACTGTGTGAAAGATTTATACAAATTTCTGGGTTATCAATTTATAGAAAATATAAAATATGTTTTCAGAAAAGTAATTTGCTAAAAATATGATTTATGTATTAGCTTCTAACCCATCTCTAAGGTATTCCATAGAATTCTTCAGAATTAATGTATTATATTTTGGAACAAAATAAAAATTGCTTCTGAGAATTTCAGTTGCTTACTGGTAATAGAAATATATTAAGGCAGAAAGGAAATTTTAATTTAGAAACATAATATTACCTCTCCAAGTTAAAGAAATATGTGTGTGTTTGCAATAATTTATACACTCACATAGACATACACATACCTGGTTTACTGAGCACTCTCAATCTTTGAAGTCATACACACGAAAATGCTCATTTCCTTGTAACTAATCTCCAAATATACATACTGTCACAATTTTCTTTCTTGTCAATCAGCAATTATTTGAATGACTGTGTAATCAGATTCCACAACTTTCTGTCACTTGTCTTTAAATAGTCCTTTTCTGATTCTAATGATTTTTTTAAATTTTAAAACATAAAATCTCATATCTGTTTTAAAACTCTAATCTGTTCCCTCTCAAGCACCTGTTCCATCTATTTGTGATCTGTACTTTACTCAGACTTCTTCCCTTTTTATGTGTGCTACCTCTTCTGGTATTAGGGGAGGGAAAAGGTAGAAGGAAAAGATAACTGTCTCCATCCTTAACTGTCATTCCTTCCCTCCAGAGTGGTGTTTGAACCTAACTGGGAATGGGTCTCTGAACACTAAATATGAGACCCTTTATGCTCTTGCTTCTTACCATAGAGTCAGCTACTGTTCTATAATAACAGGAAACACCCCACTCACAAGCTTCCTATGTTCCTAACTATTCCTGTGGCTATATATCTCAGAGATGATAAACACTTGACAAGCTTTCCAGGAACAGCCCCATCAAAAATTGAAAAATGTTAAAGTCTGATTTCATGGGTAGCATAACACAGTGATTGGAAAGCCCAGACTTTGGAGCCTGATGGCCCCAGTATGTATCACCAATTCTGTACTCCTTTTTAAAAGAAAAATGACAATAATAATGACACATAGGATTGTGGTTAACAATTTGTATGAATCTCTAGCAATTTGTATAAATCTCTAAGAAAAATGTCTGATATTATATGGGTGTTTCTTCTGCTTGTTATCATTATTCTACAGGCTACTTCCCACTTCCCATGTTTCCCGCTGCTCCCAGGATATACAACTGCTTCAAGCTGACCTCAGGTTGCTGTGGATGCCTCTATAGCATCCTTTGCACTGGATAGTTAGCTCCATTGTCATTCTACTAATTAATTGTTTCAAAATTGCTTCACTCCCTAAAATGCTCTGAGAGGTTACTAACAATTGCTTAATATGTATGATATTTTAGGAGACTCATTTTAATAGTGAGCAAACCCTTAAATCCAATTTAGAATTTTCGCCCACCAGTACTGTGTAAATAAAGTTGGCTTTTGTAGATTTCTGAGGATTTTAAAATCCTAGCACTAGAGAAGTCATCTGTAAGACAGAAGCAAAACTAGCCATATGTCATCCTAAGATCATAAACGGATTTTGGTAGAAGATTAAAAAAAAAACAAATAACTGCCAATAAAAATAGAAACAGATAATCTCAAATGGAATTTCTTTAAAATTCAAGTTGTGTAAAATAATGGAAGGAAAACTGAAGAAGTTGTATAGCCCCTGGGAACTAAGTTGAAAGTCTTCCAATACTAATGGAAATTTTCTCATCTCCTTGCAAATAATTACATCTGATTTATTACCACACAAGGTTATGTAAGATTAAATGATATATGAGAAAATAATCTGAAAAGTGTAAAGCTCTCTATAGATACAATTATTAAAGATTTTCAGCACTTCCTCTCAGAGCTCTGACAGTGTTCAAAGATGCTAATCTTGTCTCATTTCTGCCTTGCAGAGATGTTGTGATCCTTGAATGGAATAATAAATATTTAAAACTCTTAACAAAGCATCCTGCATATAATAAATATTAAATTATTTTTTACTATTAGCATAATTGTGATTTATAATTACTATTTAATTACCTAATTTCCTTGCTACACTATGAGTCCTTACAAAACAGCTGCTGCTTTGGTCAGCTTTGCACCACTAATGCCAAAATATGGTAAAGACTTAATAGATGGTCATTTAATTAACATTAATAATTAGATTATTTTAAAAATGACATAAGAACAAAAACATCAAGTAACAAAATGGAACAGTATAAAAGATAAAAATTTGTAAATGTCCTGGTGATGGGGACCTAAAACCAATGCAGAAATAGATATATTATACACTTTTTATCAAGTTACAGGATTTTTCCAAGAACTATATTTCTGTCTCACAGGCCCTTTGCAGCCCACTGCAGTCAGCGTATGCTATGCTGACATGTATGAATAGCCTGCTGCAATAAAATTACAAGGGTTTCTGCCTATAAAATTTTATATACTGCAGACCTTGAATCTGCATTACTTTGCAGAAAGAATGGATTTTTTTTTCATAACTTGGTGGTTGTTAAAAAAAAAGAACTTAAGAAAAAATTAGTAAGTTCTTGAGTTGCCACTGTGAAAAATGAGTCTATAGACTAAAGTCTTAAACACAAATCATTACAAAGGAAAGTTTATTACTTAAATAAAAATATGATAAATTAACAAATTCTTCAGTATGTAAAATCTTTATGGCTGTGGGATCTTGTATGCTAATCACACTGTGCATAGAGCTCTTCACTGACATGGAAGAGTGTATTAGGTCTTAAAAACACGTGTATGACCTGTTTGATTACACTTTTAGAAACTCAAACTCATTATCAAGCTGAAAATGTGTTTAAATTTCTATACCCTGGCCCATATTTTCATTTTTCAATAATTAAAATATAAAAAAAAACCTATCAGCAAAACAAGTTTTTGTAAGATAAAAGTATGTTTTATAATGTTGTACAACAATAAACTGATACTAAGTCATTTAGAGTATTAGGCAAAGGTGTGCTTATTGAGTTCCAAAATCATTTATATATATTTTAACTTATTTAAATTCAACTAGTTAACGTACAGTGTACCATTAGTTTTATATGTGGAGTTAAAGTAATTCATCAATTGCATTTAACACCCAGTGCTCATTATATCACATACCCTCCTTCAAGCCCATCACCCAGTTATCTCATACTCCCACATACCTCCCGTCCAGCAACCTTCAGTTTGTTTCCCATGGTTAAGAGTCTATTATGGTTTGTCTCCTTCTCTGATTTCATCTTATTTTTCACAACCTTACTCTACTGATCCTCTGTTTTATTTCTTAAATTCCACATATTCAAATCATATGATAATTGTCTTTCTCTGATTGACTTATTTCACCTAGCATAATACCCTCCAGTTCCATCCAAGTCATTGCAAATGGTAAGATTTCATCCTTGAGTAATATCACATTGTATATATACCACATCTTCTTTATACATTCATCTGTCAATGGGTATCTGGGTTCTTTCCATAGGTTTAGCTATTGTGGACATTGCTGCTTTAAACATTGGGATGCAGATGCCCCTTCAGATTACAATGTTTATATCCTTAGGGTAAATACCCAGGAGTGCAATTTCTGGGTTGTAGTGTAGCTCATTTCAACTTTTTGAGGAGCCTCCATACTGTTTTTCAGAGTGGCTGCATGACATTGCATTCCCACAAACATGGTAAGAGGGTTCTCCTTTCTCCACATCTGGCCAGCATTTGTTAATTGTCTGGCCAGCATTTGTCTTGTTAATTTTAGCTATTCTGATTGGTGTGGGGTGGTTGTGGTGTGAGGTGTGAGGAGTGATGTTGAACATTTTTTTCATTGACTGTTGGCCATTTTTATGTCTTCTTAAAAAAAATTCTTTATTTTCGCTATTTTTTGTTTTATGAGAGAGAGAGTGGGGGGAGACAAGAAGGTTGGGGAGAGGGAGAAGAAAACTCCCTGCTGAGCAGGGAGCCTTATGTGGGGCTTGAGTCAGGGCCCTGGGATCATGACCTGAGTTGAAGTTAGTGCTTAAATGACTGAGCCACCCAGGCGCCCCTCCTTTGTACAACTTCTTTAGAGAAATGTCTTTATGTGCTCTCTTCATTACTTGACTGGAATCATTTGTTTCTTCGGTGTTTAGCTTGATAAATTCTTTATAGGTCTTGGCCTTTATCTGATAAGACATTTGTAAATATCTTTTCTCATTCAAAAATCATTTATATTTTATTGACCATCGCTCAGAAGAAAAAAAAAAGTGTCTTCATTTCTTTATCTTCCATGTTCAAGCTTAGCCCAGACACTTAAAACCACAATAGCCAGCATAGTGAAATGAGCTTCTTTGCATGTTTATGATGACAGTTTTTACAATGGACATCTATGATCATATTTGCTGCTGTAAACATCAGTGTGATGAATAAGAGCAAGTATGTGACTAACAATGGAACACCTTTCCCCCCATAAGGAGTTTAAAGACATTGAGTTCTGAAACTACCAGCCAAGTTTACAACACTTATTTTTAATTGTATATTAATTTAAAACACAATCGTGATATTTGGAGGGACATGTCAACATGTAATTACATACTGCTTTTGTTACTTTTGCAATAAAAATATCTTAATTTAGGCACCTGGATGGCTTAGGCAGTTAAGCTTCTGCCTTTGGATCAGGTCATCATCCTGGAGTCCCAGGATCAAGCCCCATGTCAGGCTCCCTGCTAAGCAGGGAATCTGCTTCTTCCTCTGTCTCTCATCCCACTCATTCTCTCTCTCTAATAAATAAATAGAATCTTAAAAAATGTTATCTTAATTCTACTTATTCCTTGTATAGACATACCCTGAAGATATTGCTGATTCAGTTCTAGATCACCCCAATAAAGCGAATACCACATTAAAACAAGTCAAATTAATTTGTTTCCCAATGCATATAAGTTATACTTGCACTATAGTATAATCTATGAAGTGTGAAATAGCATTATGTCTAAATAAAGTATACACCTTAATTAAAATGTACTTTATTGCTAAGAAATGCTAACCATCAGCTGAGCTTTAAGCAAGTCACAATCACTGATCATAGGTGATTATTATATTCTTAATACATTATTAATAATATGGTATTAAATATAATAATAATGAAAAGGTTTGGAATATTGTAAGTACTACCAAAATGTGACATAGAGACAGAAAGTAAACAAATGATTTTGGAGAAAATGGCACCAATAGATATGCTTGATGCAGGGTTGCCACAAACCTTCAATTTGTACAAAATGTAGTATCTGCACAGTACAAAAAGGGTATGTCTATATTCACAAATTCACCTAAACAAAGAGACCTCAAAGATTATACTGATATCTAGATTACATGTCTTAAAAAAAAGTTTCCTTCCTTGTTAAAAAATGTGTTAATTTATTTTACACTACTATTTCTCAGAAATATAGTGGGTTTGGTGATTTAGGTATAAGTGTTTGTTGTGTGTATGTGTGTAAACATATTTGTAGTGATTTGTTTGTTGACTTTTTTGGAAAAGGCATTTATCATCAACTACATGATGAACTTGCAATTACCAAAAGTATGTTTATGGGCAATATTGTTTCCCAAGTATGTCAGACATTTTACCATTTTGTTTTGGCCCTTCTTACTATTAAAACATGGATTCTCCTTATCACTCTGCCATAATTAGATTCCAACTACCATCGCCTGTTGAAGTACTTTCTTTCTCCTTTATTTTTTCATAACCCCTTTTCTTTAAGGTTTTTATGGTTCTTATGATTTCTTATTTCTATTACTGTTATTTGGGCACTTGTGCTACTTCCCACAGCACATATAAATAATTACATAAACTATATCACTGGACATATGTCATAAAAATTAAAGTCTGGTTGATTTCCTTATTGTTCAACTAATTTTTAAATATATCTTTCCTAAAAGGAGCCATGGTTATCTAGCAAATGAGCTTTTCTTTTCTTTTTTTAGCACTGTATTTATTTAAAGGAGAGAGAAAGAGAGAGAGAACAAGTGGGAGAGGGGTAGAGGGAGAAGCAGACTCCCTGCAGAGCAGAGAGCCCCATGTGGAACTCAATCCCTGGACCTGGGATCATGACCTGAGCTGAAGGCAGACCTTAACCAACTAAGCCACCCAGGTGCCCACAAGTGAGCTTTTCATTAATGGAAACATTAATTTAGCTTAAGTTAAAACATAGGCTAAAAAATATTAGGAAAAATTGTGACAAAGAAGGATTAGGGACTCTAGAGACAGATGATTCTTATAAATGGCTGCTCAAAATAATCATTTTTAAATCATTTAAGACAGTATTTTAAAAATATGAGTTCCTTAATAGTAACCATATGAATCCAATTTTTCCACACATCCTTCACCCCAAAACCATAAACTGTACAAAGGATGTGAAAAAAATTGTATGATCACTTATGTCAATATTTTTAAATTATTTTAAATTATCTGTTAATGGAGAAATAAACATAAAATCCTATCAGCGTTTTGACCAGAGCTCCATAGGCCACTTCACACCTGTAGGTGTGGAGGGAGGAGAAGAGAGTTTAAGAAACTCCATGAGAAAGAGATGGGGTGAAGGACTTTGAGTACAGAGAAGTTTACCCTACGAAGTTTAAGTCCACCAGCAAGAGTTAAATTGCTGAACAAAGTTCTGGGGCATGGTGGTTCACAGTCCCTACTTCAGTAAATAAATAGAATATATATTGCCAGATGCTCAAAGAAGTACAAATGGAAATGTAATAAGGACATAATAAGTGAAAAAGGCATACAAACAATGAAAATAATGAAAGTGAGATTATGTAAACTTTTTTGGTTTCTACGTCATTTCAACCACTCTTTCCATGTCCATTTTTATCTTACTTTTATTCTTTTGATTATTGCATATTGTATATTCCCTAAAAATGATAACAAAACAGAACTAATTATCTTTACATTATAACTTAATAAGACTCTCTAGAAATAAGAAGAAAATATCTTCAATCTATGTATTGATAAGCTTTACTGTATATCCAAGCAAAAGCAATTAAATCCAAGAAACATCTAATAAAACCATTAATCTTTAAAGATAAAGAAAAGTATCCTTAGGGTCTCTAGGAAAAACAGATCAAGTGATTTATAATTACTTACAATAGCAAGAAATTTCACTGGCTGTAGACTTCTGAAGAATAATACACAAAGGAGACAATAGAGAACCAATTTTAAGAAACTCAAGAAAAGAAAGTGTGAGTCAAGAATTTTATGTTCAGGAGAAATTTTTTTCTTCAAGGATCAAGACATAAATAAATAAATATGTAAGAACCCAGGGATCACTGTACACAACAGTTTTTGTTGTTTCTGAAGAATCTATTATATGATAAACTTCATCCCGCTAAATTACAACTGAAAAAGTTTCAGTAGGAGAACTGCTGATGAGCATTAACATATTTAATTCCAGAAATAAGCTTAAAATAAAAGTGAGGATATAAGTAAATGAATAAATGTGTACATTTTATATGTTTTGACAAAGCAGAAGCATTAAACTATAAAATGAAAGAAGAAGGGAAAGAGAAAAGTGAAAATAGAATTATATAATTTAATGTTATATAATTAATAGATGTGAATGATATGATACCACCTAAGAATGAAAAACAGAAAGTAAAATACTAATGAAGGGTAAAAGAAAAAAAGAAAAAAAACAAAAACAAAAAACAGAGTCCGAGATTTAGGGATTACAAAATATAAATACGAAGATAATCAATGGACAAACATGGTAACTTTGCTAAATGCCAAAAAAATGTTAAAAAGGAAAAAAAGATAGTAAATTGAGAAACACAGTAACTAAATACAATATACATAGTAACTATTTCTCAAAATGATAGTTAAACACAAACATTTCAGGTCTATCAATAAAAGTGAATAATTTAAACTCATATTTTAGAATAAAAAGATTTTCAAATTGGCCTATGAAAAAAAACCTGACTCTATGCTGTATGCCAGAAACATATTTAAATCATAGTCCTAACAAAAAACTTAAATGGCAAAAATGGATCAGGAAAATGGAAACTACAGGAAGAAATTTTAATATAAAAAGAAAATTGTGGGGCCCCTGGGTGGCTCAGCGGGTTAAGCCGCTGCCTTTGGCTCAGGTCATGAACCATGAGTCCTGGGATCGAGCCCTGCATAGGGCTCTCTGCTCAGCAGGGAGCCTGCTTCCTCCTCTCTCTCTGGCTGCATCTCTGCCTCCTTGTGATCTCTCTTAATAAATCTCTCTCAAATAAATAAATAAAAATCTTTAAAAATTAAAAAAAAAATAAAACCAATGAGATCTCCAGATTTACTCAGTTGAAAAAAAAAAAAATTGAAATCAGGCCCAATAGCATTAAAGGACACAAAGAGTGTCATTTTATATTGCTAACAGCCACAGTTCTATAAAGACATTATGATTATGCATCAAATAATATAATTAAACAAAAATGTGACACAAAGCAATGGAAAACAGAGAAGCAATAACAATAATCTTGTATATTTTTCTACTGAATTGTCTTTTTCCTGCAGATTTGGAAGTGTTTGTTGTATATATAGAATATATAATTCCTTTTCTGATTTCATGTGTTATAAATATTCATATGACTAGTCATATATCTACTTGACTATCTTAATACTATAATTTGATGACAAAATTTTATTTTATTTAATTTTAATTTTATTGTGGTCCAATTTGCTTTTGCTTTATTGTTAGTATTTTGTATCATGTTTTACAAATCTTTCTTTGCCACATGTTATGAAGATATTTTCCCATGAAGTGTTTTTAAACTATGTTGTTTTAAAAACTTTTCACTTTTTGATCTTTCAACTTTGTGCTGTGTACAATGTGAGGTAGGAGGGGGTTTTATTTTTTTTCATATGCATATAAAACTGATTCAATACAACTTATTGAAAAGACTATAATTTCCCCCACTACTCTACATTGTCTCTTTTGCCATGTATAAAGTGTCCATTCATGCAAAAATTCATTTATGAATCTTTATTTTATCCCATTTGTGTAGCCTTGTGCCAGTATCATACTGCTAGTTAGTGTAAATTTGTAGTAATTTATATTATAGTAATTTATAGAATTTATAGTAATTCTTGGGACCAAGTAGTTCTCTCTCCAGAAATGTTCTTCAACATCTTGGCTAATCTGAACAATTTGCATTTAAATATAAATTTTAGAATTCTCACCAAAATTTTAAAAAAAAGAAGACACAAGAAACAAATGATAAAATACACACATAATTTTTTTAAAAGATTTTATTCATTTATTTGACAGAAAGAGAGATCACAAGTAAGCAGAGAGGCAGGCAGAGAGAGAGAGGAGGAAGAAGGCTCCCTGCTGAGCAGAGAGACTGATGCGGGCCTTGATCCCAAGACTCTGAGACCATGACCTGAGCCAATAGAAGAGGCTTACTTAACCCACTGAGCCACCCAGGCACTCCATACAAGAAATTTTGATTGATAGTGCATTGAGTTTATATTTCAATTGGGGGAGAATTGGCAGTTTAAAATGTGCAGTCTGCAAGCCCATAAACATGGCATATTTTTCTTTTATTTATTTATATTTTGTCTTTAGTTTCAGAAAGTGTTTAAAAATATTCCAGGGGCACCTGGTAGCTCAGTTGCTTAAGTGTCCAACTGTTTACTCACCTCAGGTCTTGATCTCAGAATCAAGTGTGTTCAAGCCCCATGTTGGTCTCCATACTGGGTATGAGGGCTACTTAAAAAATAAATAAGTAATGTTTCACTAGGGTTGTTTCATCTATTTCTTTTACCTTGGGAATTTTTTTTTTGCTTTATATACTTGAGAATACACCATTAGATAATAATACTTTAAAGTTATTATATCATTTTGGGGAACCTGGATGACTCAGTCAGTTAAGCATCTGACTTTGGCTTAGGTCATGATCCCAGAAATCTGGGATCAGCCCTACATCCGGCTCCCTGCTCAACAGGGAGTCTGCTTGTCCTTCTCCTTTTGACTGCTGCTCTGCCTGCTTTTGCTATATTCCTCTCTCTCTTTGGGTGAAATAAATTAGGAAGATCGTAAAAATAAATAAGCAAATAAGTCATTATACGATTTTATTGAGTAACCACTTAGTGAAAGTCACTATTTGTCCCTGGGAATGATTTTTTTATTTTCTTTCTTTCTTTCTTTCTTTCTTTTTTCCTCTTTTTTTCTTAAGATTTTATTTTTCTGTGACAGAGATAGCAAGAGAGGGAAACCAAGAGGGGAGCAGGAGAGGGAGAAGCAGGCTCCCCACTGAGCAGAGAGCCCGATATGGGGCTGGATACCAGAATGCTGGGATCATGACCCAAGCCAAAGGCAAATGCCTAATGACAGAGCCACCCAGGTGCCTGGGGAATGATTTTTTTCCTTGAAGTCTACTTTCTGATGTTACTAGCTTTCTTTAGTGTTGACATGGTGTTGACATGGTGTACATTTCATTTCACTCTTTAATCATTTTGTTATTTCATTTTAAAGTTTTCAATCTTATTATACTTAAAAGCCTATCTTGTAAACAATATACGTTATGTTTCTTTGTTTTTGTTTTTGTTTCTGTTTTTGTTTTATCCAGGATGAGAGTCTCTGTCTTTTATTTTTTTTCTCATTCATTTTAATATTAGTCTTAAGATATTTAGGCTTGAATCTATTATCCTCTTGTTTTAATATTTTGTCCCTCATGATATATAGTCACTTTTCCTCTCTTTATTTAAATTCTTTGTATTTATTTAGCACTGTTTTTAAATCCCAGTGTGAAACTTAAAGACATTTTCTCGTTCCTTAAAAAGTTGGTATCATTCATATATATATATATATAAAGTTGCTACTTCTCCAAATTGAAGTGTTATAGTTCTTATCTTATGGTACATCTTAAAGGTCAAGACCAGAAGGCATATATTGAATTTTCAAAATGCTCACTTATTCATACTTTATGGGCTGTAGCTCATTCTAAATGCTCAAGTTACATAGTAGATACTTCATGATATTCTTCCTTGTGCTTTATGAAAATGAATACTACATTTAGGTAGTTCAGTGATAACTGATACCATCAGAGACACAGATTATAGGGAACATAAGCTTCTGCTGCTTTTATGTACATGTACATTTATCATAAAATAGATCTAGTTACTCACAAAAGTCTTAATAATATGCCTTGATGTAGCATATTGTATTTCAACAAAAGTAAAATTAGAATCAGGTGCTAGTTCTGTTCTTTGACACAATACGAACCCAAGTTATATTCATGGTCTTATTTGAATCAATCTCAATAGCAGTATTTAACATTCTGAAATATACGTCTTGCCAGGAGCATTCTGCAATATAGCTAAGAATAATTATCTGGCTACTTGGGTTCTTTTTAGGATTTCCAGGAAGTATATGATGGCTGTGTGATATTTTTATTGGCTTATTATACTGCTTGTTTGTTTTATAAATCAGCAGTTGATTCAGGTTGTGATATATTCATCAAAGTTATTCTTTATTTATTTGAATAATCCATAATTTATATGAATATGTAAAAGAAAACAAGAGTAGTTGTAATATACAGTATGTCAAAATAACAGAAAAATCTATTAGAAATTTGCTTTGAAAAAAAATTCTGGACCATTTCAATTTAACTAAATAATGTCAAATTTATTTGCTAATGAATTATTTACAAAGTCCTGTAACAAGTGAGATTGGGAAGTATAATGCAGTGTAATCCTACTTTCAAGAAGTTTAATGCTAAGTAAGAGGTGACCCATGTCAACTACTCTATACAACAAGCCTAAATAGATAGGTATATGGTCAATAAAATGGTGTCATGGCCAAATAAGTTTGGGAACCATGATTAGTTTTGGCAATTAAAAAAGCACATTTTATTATATTAAAGGCTCTTATATTAAAGAAAAAAATTATGCCTCATTTAACACGGAACTCCATTGACCATAGAACTCTTACCATGCCTTATTTTTTATTCCAAAATACTTACTAATGTCCCTTGGGAAACTACACTTTTGTGTAGTACTTAGTTGGGTAATTAGTATACCTCAGAGAAACAATTTATTCTAATGAATCCTGATTGTCGGGACCACAACAATACCATGTAGCCAGTGGTTTTGAGCATAGAAAAATGAGAAGGATATGGTGATTGGTGAATCTATGAAAGGGGGCTGTGTATAAATATAAAGAAATAAATATTTCAAGACTTAATAATTATTTAAGTAAGGACTTGAAGAAACATTTATGAAAAAAGTATAAATATGCACTTCTATATTTTTGGAAAAGTAATATAGTCATCAAAGAAAAAATTATTGATGTGTCTGTATAAAATTTGAAAAACACAAATAGACATAAGACTTTTGACATCAAAGAGGAAATAATAGTTTTAAAATAATATTGCTATGTGGGAAATAGCTTATCACAATTTTAATAAAATTATGACAAAAAATATTACAAAGCTGAATTGGATCATTCATTTATTCATTCATCACGTTTGAATATCTACATGCCAGATAAATTTTGAAGTGTTGGAGATACCTAAGTGAGTAAAAATTTAAAAAGTGCCTTCCTACATAGAAATGAGAGTTCAATTTATCTTTTAATCAAAAAATTATTGGAATATATATCAAATTATAATACATGATACAAAAAGCACAACTTATGATAATTGTTTACAAGGAAGAGATTTTTGAGTTGATGTTGGAAGATGAGCGGGAGTTGATGAGGTAAATGTTACGAAATGAGGTGTTCCAGGCAAAGGGCACAGAGGCCGAGTGGAGGGTAGAACAGGTGCCTTGAAGGAACTGAAGGAAACATGGAGTCTCTGAACACACAATGTCCAAATTTAATAGTTTACAAGAAAATAATTTTATTTGTTAAATGAAATACAAATATTTTAATAGGCTTTTGATAAACTAGAATGTTACTTTGATTTAAACAACTATGGCACAAATGCTTTTAGGAGTGGATGATATCTGATACTATGGAAAACATGTTAACTCAGTGAATATTTATTGAGTGCAGTTCCAAAGGTAGGAAAATGAATATGATACAATCCCTGTTGTGGAAGGAGACCAACAAATAAATATCTGTATGTACCTAACATCTTGAAAAGACTTTAAATGAGGTGAAGCTTGAGCTGACACAGGATGAATAAAACAGCAAACTTAAATCTGAGATAAGAAGGGTGATCAAGATAGAAAGAACTGCAGAAGCAGCCATGTGAAGCATGAGAAAATACTTTTGCAGAGAACCATAAGTAGTTTAATGCTACTAGAATGTAAAATGTCAGATGGGAAGAAAAGAGAGTGGAAGCTGGGGTGGGGAGGGGGACGAGGAAGCCTACATTATGTCACAGAATGATTCTGTAAAAACCATTCTAAGGGACTTGGATTTCATAGGTCAGGGATTGGCAAACTATGGCCAGCAGGCTAAATTTGGCTTATTGGCTTATCATTATTTGATAAATAGAGGTTTATTGGAACAGAGCCAAACTCAGTCACTTAGTATTGTCTACGACTGTTTCCACACTTCCATGAGAGTCAAGTAGTTTGCAACAGATATTACATGGTCCCCAAAGGCAAAATTTATCAGAGAGCATTTTACTGAAAAATGACTCTTTTACAGATAGTAGTTCATATACAATTTTTAAGGAAGACTTTTAGACTTTATTTAAGTAAAATATAGGCACCACCTTTTTAAATTTATGTTTGGCACCAAACAAGGTAATTTAAACATATTAATCATATCTCAAAACAACCCTCCCGGGTAGATACTAAAATCTCATATTGTACTGATGCGAATATTGAGATTTAGGAAAGTTCAGTAACTTGCCAAGGCCCAATAATTTTGACATTTTGGAATCATATTTAAATGATATTCTGTCTGAGTCAATGGCCTATACTTTTTCACAGTCTGACAGTGGGTTGGAAAAATGAGGCCTAGAATTAGATCATCTAGTTATGAGGAATTCATTGTAAGAATACCACTAAATGATGATCTGGATCTGAATTAGGTAGAAGAATGATACAGATAAATTCAAGAGCTTATTATGAAAAATATGCAGATTGCCTATATGAATTATTAATCATTGATAGATTAGGTGGAGTGAGTAAGGGAAAAGGGAAGTGGTAATAACTTCTGGTTTTCTGGTCTGGATGGTTCGAGGATGACAGATTTATAGATACAGGAAATTCAGGACAGAAATACAGATCCATAGTTGGGAAGGAAAGGTAAGTAATGTTTTGTATGGTATGTATATTTTCAATTGCCTGAAAGAAATTTAACTGAGGAAAGACACCAGGCTGTTGATAAAACTCAGAAAAGACACAGGGCACATGCTAGACATTCATTTGCTTTTGCCAATGAGTAAAGAAAAAAGCTTCCATTTAAATAATTTCATCAATTATTATTAAATATATATTCCACACATTTTATAAAAGTCCTTTAGGTTTAGAAAGAACTACAGCTTTGTAATCTTTAGACCATGGTAGAAGCAGAATGCCTGAGCTCAAATCTTGCCTCTACCAATTCTGTAAACTTAGGCAAATTTGATTTCGCTGTACTTCAGCAGTCTTTCATAAAATGACTATTAGCAACCACACTTATAGGAATGCTGTGAGGATGAACTAAGTTAATTCATATGAAGTTTTAAAATAATACTTGTAAATGGTCAGCACAATATAAGTGCTAGTATCTATTATGTTTACCTGCTTATTTAAAAATAATTAACTTACCACTTAGTATATTCAAATAGGCTTTTTCTGGATAATTTTCCACTATCCCATTCACTGATGTTTATTCTAAAATGGAAAAAGATGACAGTGAGCTAGAAAAAGAGAATGATCTGAATCCATTTATTTTCTTTCTTTTCCTTTTCCTTTCTTTTCTTTTTTTTTTAATATAATTTTTTATTTTTTATAAACATATATTTTTATCCCCAGGGGTACAGGTCTGTGAATCACCAGGTTTACACACTTCACAGCACTCACCAAAACACATACCCTCCCCAATGTCCATAATACCACCCCCTTCTCCCAAACCCCCTCCCCCCAGCAACCCTCAGTTTGTTTTGTGAGATTAAGAGTCACTTATGGTTTGTCTCCCTCCCAATCCCATCTTCTTTCGACAAAGCAGGAAAGAATGTCCTTTCTTTTCTTTTTAAAGATTTTTTTTTTTCTTATTTGGAGTGTGAGAGAGAGAGAACAAGTCAGAGGGAGGAAAGAGGGAGAGGGAGAAGCAGACTCCCCACTAAGCAGGGAGCCAACATGGGGCTCTATTCCAGGACTTTAGAATTATGACCTGAGCCAAATGCAGATGCTTAACTGACTGAGCCACCCAGGTGCCCCAAATCCAACATTTTCTACATATCTGTGTATCTTATTTATTTCCACCTCTCTTTAAAAAAAAAAAAACAACAACAAAAAATCAATCTTTTAAAATCCTTTAAAATCTTTTTTAAAAGAAAGAAAAATCAGCCATAACTCTGGAGCATCGTGTAATGTTAAAATGAAAAAAGAGCTAGAAAGATAGAAAGACACATAACCATTGAGATATGTCAACAGGACAGAAGAGCCAAATGAAAGAGCTCTCAATGGCCAAAGCTGGAACTATTTAATCAATAAAATAAAGTGTTATGGGATTAATACCTAAATAAGAAAATAAATGCCCTTGAGACCATACTGATATAAATAAAAGATTTAATAAATAAGTAAATGAAGGAGCAGAGACAAATCTCCACAGAATTTCAAATAATTTATGTAGGTATTCTGTCATTTAAGGAGGTATCACCAAACTCTCCACATTTTGAATGTGAACTGTGCAGAATGGCTTTATCTAAAGAGTATAAAAGGGGAGGGAAATGGGAAAAAAAAAAGAGCAACTTATAGTGGAGAAACTGAAAACACTATCTCAATATAGTGATCAAAGTAAAAACCAACAGTAAGTCATGTTGATGCTATGAATGAATCTTTCATATGACCTGATGAGAGTGGCACTTTATCTCTGTCATCTTTCTCCCCAGATGCATAAAACCAAGGCCATCATGAGAAAAAAATCAGACAAAACTAAGTCATTCTACAGAAGACCTGACCAGTACTCCTAAAAACTGTTTAAATCATCAAAAGTAAGGAGTAGCTGAGAAACTACCACAACCTAGAGGAGCCTAAGGAGATGTAATGAATAATGTAAAAAGTTTTCCATATGAGATCCTGGAACAGAAAAGTTACACTAAAAACAAACAAACAAACAAACAAAAACTACGGATCTCTGAATAAAATATGGACTTAATTTCTTTTAATAAGGACTTCAATCAATAATAATGTATCACAATTGGTTCACTGATTGTGACAGATGTACCTTACAAAATAGATCATATCAACAATAAGAGAAACTTGATGTGAATATAAGGAACTCTCTGTACTATGTTTGTAATTTTTCTGAAATCTAAAATCATTCTAAAATAGTTTATAAAACAATGTAGCTGCCCCATTTTGTAACATAGCAATCATAAAGATGTTCATTATAATCTAACATTCTTCTAATTTTATACTGACTAACTAACCTTTTGATAGTCTCTTTAGCTATGCAACTGATTTGGTTTTCTTAAAAAGCATAAATGTAATTCAGCATTAAATGTCATTGCCATTGTTTCACTGAATGTTTTTTTGACTCTATGTGCAGAGGCCATTTATATTTTCATACTTTTTTGAACTTCTGGATAAACTTACTATTTTTTTACTACACAATTCCTATGCTCTTAGATTACTGTTGTAGCAGTCACTGAAATCTAGGCATTTTCTAAAGTGTGTTACTTCATCAGAATTAAAATTAAAAATAAATAAATAAGAACATTTGATTAAGAGTAATTTTTATAATTTGATTCTTTAAAATAATCAGGTAAGGAGAAAACTCTAAAAGTCAAGTACTCACTAAATATAGTTTTCTAAAAAAATTCCCAGAGACTTAAATTTCTAGAATCAGTTTTTAATAAATTATATTTATTTTGAGGGCATAGTGTATTACCATGAATAATCATAATGTCACCAGCTTATTCATATCCTTATTAGATTAAATGCATTTACAGACCTATAGTTTTATATATACATGGTGACAGAGGCAACTTTGACTTTAACACTACCTGCACAGTCACATGTTATATGTTAACACCTTTAAAATGCCAACTTTCAGGGTGCCTGGATGGCTCAGTCATTAAGCATCTGCCTTCGGCTCAAGTCATGATCCCAAGGGTCTGGGATCTAGCCCCACATCAGGCTCCCTGCACAGCAAAGACCCTACTTCTCCCTCTGCCCCTCCTCTTGCTTGTGTTGTCTCTTTCTCTGTCAAATAAATAAATAAAATCTTAAAAAAATGAAATAAAATAAAATGCAACTTTCATATACCAATTATTTCCTTTGAACATATTGTTTTAATAATTGCATGATAGATACTTCCTGATAAACCAATAGTTCCATTTTGTCTTATTTATACAAAAGTGTCTTTACAATTAACTAAATATTCTATGACAATTTTCCACATGTTATAAAATTAAGGCAAAAATAGAAAAATGATTTTTTTGATTCTTATGATACTATAACCAACATAATGATGAAATTATTCAGTATAGCAAAGCACTGAATCTTTTCATTTAAGTTGTATGGTCATTAAAATTAAGTTGTATAAACAGCATGTAAAGGACAAGAATCCAAAAATATATACAAAATCCTTGATTCAGTGTTGAATAAACTTTCTAAAGGGGGAGCTACCACTGTGAGCACAAAAACAAAATTAAAACATTATTTTTTCTGAGTCAAATCCAAAGAGAAGTTATTAGAAATATAAAATTATTGGAAATGTAGATCACTCTTTGATCTTTGAAAAGAAGGTAGTAGTCAAGTTTCTCCTCACTGTTTTGGAAATATGTAATTGGCTCCTTCATTGGCTCCTAATGATTTCCCTATGAAATTTCTTATAAAAATCATTCTAGGTAGGTTCTTTCAAATTTAGTATTTTCCAAGAAATTCTGTATTCAGACTGACTGAGAGAACTAAAAATTAAGGTAAAATGTATTACATAACATTATTATTCATTACAGACAAAGGAAGATAGCAGTGAAGTAGGGGATCCTAGACTTGCCCCATGAGCACAGCTAGATAATCTCAAATTAACCTAAAAAAACAAGCTCCACAACTGAAGGGAGAGAAAAGACCACAAAGAAGAAGGTAGGAAGTGTGGGGATGTGGTTTATGGAAAAAACAGATGAAAGTGCTAGAGAGGGGAGGAAGCTGTGGTCACAGAGAACAATGAGAAAGAGAAAGAGGGAGGAACATTCAGGGGAATGTGCAAGGAAAACATTTCCCAAAAGACATTGGATTGGAAAATGAGAGGGGCTGAATTTTATGAGTTTGTGCAGCCAGTGGGGCTTGAAGCCTGGAATTTTAGAGGTCAGCAGGCTTGACTGGGTTAGAATTCAAATGCTCCTGAAGAGAAGGCAGGCAAACAATCTGGGAGCAGACAGTATGAAAACAGCAATCTGAAGTACATCTGGGACACACAGAGGGAAGTTTATTTGCTCTTCTCAGAGCACAGCCCTGAGTGGCAATTTTCATGGAGACACCTCTCATGGAGCAAAAGAGCTGGCCAGTGCCAAGTCCCTCCCCTGCCAGTCAGCATACACACAAAGCCACATGTGGGAAGGAAAGCAGCACACCCCCTGCCCCATGGCCTAACTTGCATACACCAAGCCCCACCCCACAGTGGTCTGGTCATCAATTTTGATGACATCAGAATAAAAACTGTGTAAGACATGAAATACCTATTTAAGGATTATTTTAACTTATCATCCTGAAATACATGTGTTCATCCAGAGATTTATTTCATTTATTCCACAAATATTTGTAAATGCCATACATGTACACTGAGTCAGTTGAGGGCATATAGAAATCAAAAGGAAAGTTTTGGTCTACTCAAATAGGTGAATAGAATATATGCATAAAAATCAATCAAACAAAGATACAAATATGCAAATGAAACTCAAGAATGAGTGAAGAATAGCCGAGCAAGATGGAAGAGATATAACCTCACAGAACCAAGTTTTGAGAAAAAATAGGGGAAAATCTTATAGTTATTTTAAATATATAAATATAGTTATTTTTAAATACTACAGTCAGAGATTATTGACGTAACCACCTATATTTCCAGAGATAATAGAAATAAACAGTTCTTTTAGAAAAAGAAGATGGAATTAATTAATTTTGGAAGTCTGACATGTTCCAAATGTCCAACTATTTCAAAGTGTTACATATACTAGAAATTTTAATGAAACAATGTAAAAAGTTTTATGAAGAATGAAGCATTCCCAAACTGAATTCATATTATAAATCTGTTTTCAATATGTGATCTATTCTGCTTTTAAATGTGCATGCATAGATCCTAACTATCTTTGAAATACAATAATCTCCAGTGAAAAAGAAAACATTTAATTTTCATTTTTTATGTTTGGCTTTCTTATAATAAATAGGTATTACTTTAAACTAAGAAGGATATATGTATTTTTTTTTAAAGATTTTATTTATTTATTTGACAGAGAGAGATCACAAGTAGGCAGAGAGGCAGGCAGAGAGAGAGGAGGAAGCAGGCTCCCTGCTGAGCAGAGAGCCTGATGTGGGACTCAATCCCACGACCCTGAGATCATGACCTGAGCCGAAGGCAGCAGATTGACCCACTGAGCCACCCAGGCGCCCCAGGAGAAGGATATATTTTTAAAACATTCCACTTGTCTATTTTCTGAATATACAGAATTTGTTAAACATAGAGTAACTATGAACATGATTAATAGATTCTGTTGTTTGGGCTCTCTCCCCTTGACTTGGCTTTTGAAATCCCTTTGTTCATATTGTACTACTTCACTCCTAATTTCCTCATAGAGCTATGTCTGATTCTACTATAAAGCATTTCAGAATTGGTTGGTACCAGTTAATTTGTGGTATGAAGAAAGTCATTTTCCCCATTTATTCACTGCATTTTTTTGTGAATTTTGGCTTTTTTCTGCGATAGAGATGCAGATATTAATAACAGAAAAAAATAGCATGGTCCTATTAACTCCCCATTTTATAAAATTCAAAAAATGTGAACGTTTAAAGGCAAGACATTATAAGAATGCAAGTGGATTAGGTCTAATTATCCATTTATTTTGTGCAGAAATTTTTGCAGCCAGTTTACTATAAATGCTGCTATAACCACTCAATCATATGTTTTTAGGTACATATTTCAGATGGGCTAGAAACACTAACAATAATTTTAAAAAAATTTTTTATTAAGTATCATTTTCTACTACTAGCCTCACCAAATAAATGCTCAACCCTGTATCTCTGTTTCCCATTTTCAACTTATTTGCAATACAATATCAAATGTTCAAATGAATAAAATGTCATGAATTATTTTAATGGAAAAGATCCCAAAACATTTTTAAATGATGTACTTATTAATATCATTTTAAAATTATTATGGAATTGTGTTATAATTATCATAATTATCATTATCATAATGATTTTTCTTATAATATCTTAGATTGTCTTTTTCTAGTTGAAAACTAGAGACCTATTCATTAATTCTCCTGACATTTACCATATTCAATAATAAATATTTCAATATTGTCTCGATTTTGCTCAAACCAGCAGTAAGTTTGCACCCTTTATTAATTTATCAATATTTTTTATAATATTTAAATATTCAAAATCTATCCTTGTATCCTTACATCCAAGCTGTTTGATCTGTTAATGTTCAGGTTTTATTCATGAAATCTCCAGAATATCCAGCTGTTTCCTATTCCAGTGTTGACACACTGGCTTAAAAAACTGTTTGCTAAGGCTGAGAGTAGGCACCACCTATACAGGAAAAAAGAAATATTTGTGTTCATTTTTGTTTGTATGATAACCTCTGGAAATAAGAATGATTCAATGAAGTATATAAATATGAAGTGTCCTGTTGCTTTATTTTCCTTTTAAAATAAAGAAACTTCAGTATAATGAAATGATTTATAAATATACAAAGAGATAGAAGATCCTTTAAAAAATACAAGAAGAGATTTTGCTCTTTATACTAAATGAAAAAATCAATATTAAGCAGCAGACCTATAACTCATATTTTTAAACTCTTTAAACTGTTAATAATTTTTATATTTTCTAATCTTTATTTGATTTTTAAATTTTAATTTCCTGACTGATTTTATATCAATAAAACATACATCAAAATCAGTAAAGTTCTCAATATACTAAGCATGTTATAAAGCAGATTGTATTCTAAATGCTAATTATTATGGAAATGTTTAAAAATATCTGCTATAGGGCGCCTGGGTGGCTCAGTGGGTTAAGCCGCTGCCTTCGGCTCAGGTCATGATCTCAGGGTCCTGGGATCGAGTACCGCATCGGGCTCTCTGCTCAGCAGGGAGCCTGCTTCCTCCTCACTCTCTCTCTCTGCCTGCCTCTCTGCCTACTTGTGATATCTCTCTGTCAAATAAATTAAAAAAAAAAAATCTTTAAAAAAAAATAAAAAATAAAAAAATAAAGAGTCATGAAGGAAGTCTCTTTTTAAAAAAAAAAATCTGCTATATTTGAAATATTAAATACTACCACTATATTTTATCTATGTGCATATCGTTTCTATAAGGATATGCCACTTTCTGTAATCCATGCTATTTCTGAAGATTAAAATATATCTAGTTTTAAATATGCAAAAAAGAAGAGTAAAAAAAAAAAATTAAAAATGCAAAAGTTATCCCCAATACAAGACTTCTCTCTTTGTCATTAGTGACTGAGTCTTTATCAGAAGATAACATTTTTTTTTTTTAATGTATGTATGGGGTGCCTGGGTGGCTCAGTGGGTTAAAGCCTCTGCCTTTGGCCCAGGTCATGATCTCAGGGTTCTGGGATCAAGCCCCACATTTGGCTGTCTGCTCAGCAGGGAGCCTGCTTCCTCCTTTCTCTGCCTGCCTCTCTGTGTACTTGTGGTCTCTGTCTGTCAAATAAATAAATAAAATACTAAAATGTATGTATATTGCCCAGAAATTCTTATGCTTATGGAGCTTCTAATTATTTCAGATAATTTTAATTTATTAAAATTAATTTATTAATATCATTAATTATTAAATCATTAAATTAATATTAATTTAATAATTAAATAATTAAATTATTTAAAATAAATAATAATTTCTAATTATTTCATTTCCAAATAACACAGTTAATTTTATAATAAGAACTTGTTTGATGTAGGTGATGATTATGCCTTTGGCAGTACCTGTGGTTTACTTGGTGAAGAGCCAAAGAATTAATCACACAAAGTGGTCCGTATCCACCTACACCCCAAATTCCATTAACTTTCCACTCTAGATCGGTCATTTAGTAACGTGTACAAATCTCTCTTGAATACACTCATATGTTTATTCTGTGCTCTTTCCTAAGATTGTGTGCTTCATTATCACTTACACAAAATAGTACTCCCTTTATGTGTCCTTCAGAATTATAGGGATTCTTTCCAGTTCTGTTGTCCCAGAATGGGGTCAGGGAGTCCAGTGGCAGTCTAAGAAGAGTTGCTGAATTTTTTTGAATGCTAATCAAAGCCAGTCTTAGCTTTTGACATTATCAAATGAAGATACCTTAAATTTACATTCTTTCTTCCTTTGGAAGCATCTCCATGCTTCTGATAAATTTAATGTTATAGAAGTGGATACTAGGGGCACCTCTGGGTTAAGCTTCTGCCTTTGGCTCAGGGTCTGGGATCTAGGCCCACACTGGGCTCTCTGCTTAGTGGGGACCCTGTTTCCCCGTGTCTCTCTCCCTGCCTCTCTGCCTATTTGTGATCTCTCTCTGTCAAATAAATACATAAAATCTTTAAAAATTAAAAAAAAAAAAGTGGATACTAGGGAAGAGGTTGCTCAGTCTGTGTACTGAAATTCCTATGGTCTTGAATATGTTCACTCTATTCTGAGTGGGTTGTAGGAATCTTAATTCATTTAACCAATAATTGTGCCCTATTTCCTGATGTTAGGAGAATTTGCTTATTCTAGAGTATCTTATTTTGCTAGTTAAGTTGACATCTAGACAAAAAAAAGAATGCAGTTATTTATGGAGTCATAAATTAGTATGGTTAGAGGTTGGAAAGTGAGGACCTATTTTGGGCATGGAAAGTTTGCTGGAAACAAAACACAGAAAGAAGAAAAGAGTGTGATGAATTTGAAATGTCAGGTTTTTAATCTGATTAATAGAACTGCCAAATTAAGCAAAGTACTTTGAAAGCTCAGCTGAGTTCCACATTAGCAAACGTGGAGAAGGACATCATCAAACCTTTTCTAAATGGAAAACTTATGAGGGACAAATCATTCATTAAATATTTAATAATTGAGTACTGTTTGATATAGGGATTAAAATGGGGTTAAAGATAATACGAAGTTTTTGTTTGTTTATTTAATTACTGAATTATTAGAGTTGCCATGGATTAAAAGAGGGACTGGATATAGAAAGAGGAACATATTTGGTGGGTATCCAATGGGTTGGGATTCACAGATGTGTGTGGGTGGAAATTTATCCTACACCTTGAGAAATGTTGGTAATGAAGTTGAACCATTAGGTCTGGAGATTTAGATTTGGTTGAAACTTAAAGGCATATAAAGCATAAAAGTATATGTGATCATCCTTATAAGGAATAAGCAAAATGATAATAATAATGATAGAAATCACAAATGTACGTTATGTAGAACTTTATGCAAAGCATGTTATTGGAAAATGTCTTCATGTCTAAGAAATTACTTTTATAAAATGTTTGCCTTACTATATTATACAGGTGAAGACTATAACCTGTATAATTGCTATTAAAGTAAATATAAAAATATATATTATATATTTACATAAATAGATATTATATATTTATAAATATATATTTATATATAAATAAGTATATATTTGTATTTCTATAAATAAATATGTAAAGTAAATGCATAAAGTATAATTACTATTAAAGTAAAATAAATTACTGTTTATTATATTTTATTTAAAATAAATATGCAATTATTATCACCTAATAAGAATTAACCCACTGAGCCACCCAAGTGCCCCGATTATCACCTAATAAGAATTAAAAATTAATAGATATTTCCATTTTTGCCCTTTTAGTTGGGAGATATATCAATGTTTGCAAATACCATGAAAAACTATGTATTATTTAAAGTAGTAGATCACTTTCCCCATCCATTTTTGCAAAATAACAACAAAAAAAATCCTGTCCTCATTAATTAAACCTCTTGATTTAAAATTCTCATTTCCTAGTTTTATGTGTTGGTGTCAGTGATTATTTTTCTTTCCCGAGTAAAATTCTATTTTAAATAATATACACAATGAATGACGGAGTGAGTTTCAAAAAAATTTATGAGCTCCACCTCCTTATCTATTTATCCATCTATCTAGCATCTATCTATCTATCTATCTATCCATCTATCTATCTATGTATCCATCTTTCTATCCATCTTTGTATGTACCTTCATTTAAAATTCTTCTTTCTCTGGACAATTTTGACATTATTTTTAAGTAACCTGTTCAAAGACCTAAGGAAAGAAGAGTTCTTCTTGTCATAATAAAATGCTGATTTATTATTTTTTTAAACTATAAAGATATAATTTTAACTATGCAAACTCTAGCATAATCAGAGTAGCCTGAAATTCACTAGATGTAATCATCTGCTATATATCTCAATTAATCTTTCAGTCTGTGGCTAATCACTTTCCCACCAGTCAGGATCACACAATTCAGAGCCAAGATTATTAAAATCCATATTTCATGTTAACAGCCATGTGGATGAGATTAGTTCCTAAGTAGTAATGCACATGCCATAAATTCCTCCTCTCTGTTATCTTCTGAAATACTGCTCTGTCAGAAGATGAAAACTACATGATGTACATTCAGAACCAGTTTGCAATCTTTTTTTTTTTTTTCCTCCATTGGTCACTGATTTGAAATGCCTCCTGTGTGAAATATGATAAAGGCCAAAGTGATCAGGTTTTCTTACAAAACTTTAGCATTTTTAGTTTAACTTATTCTCCTAAATAACTCTAAGCTAAAATATTAAAGGATTACAACTTTTTAAAAAATTGCCCATTTGAGTACCTAAACTAATTTTTCTTTCAAGTATCTTAAAATTTAATGACTCCTGAATAACCAACGTATTTAGCGTGCATGAATTCCCAATGAAAATGAAATACATAGAGTGAGGATAAAAATAAGAGTAACAATCAAAATGCCCAGGTTTTAGCTGTGGCTCTGTTATTAAGTGAATAATTTAGAGCTAAAAGTTTTTCTGTTTTTCATAGAAGACAGAAAATTTACATTTGGCTTTACTGTCTTATTCAATCTGAAAGCTAATCACTTGGAAGAAAATGAATCAAGTTCAGTCTTTATTAACCTAAGTATGAAATATGACTATCTGAGAGATGACAGACAATATTTATTCTCCTTGTTAAAATGTATTGTATTCCTGGGGCACCCAGGTTGTTCAGTGGGTTAAAGACTCTGCCTTCAGCTCAAGTCATGATCCCAGGGTCCTGGGATCCTGCCTGGCATTGGGCTCTCTGCTCAGCAGGGAGCCTGCTTCCTCCTCTTTCTCTGCCTGCTTCTCTGCCTACTTATGATCTCTGTCTGTCAAGTAAATAAATAGAATCTTAAAATAAATAAAGTTCTATTAAAAAAAAAACGTACTGTATTCCTGAAGATTTTTTTTACCAATCTTATAAAATATTATGTATTATAATATTTACTTGCTGAATATTAAAGAAAGTTTTAGAAATGCCCCCAATCTGAACAAAATGGGAGATTGATTACTTTTGCCTTTATTAAGAAAATACTGGCATATTATAGATACTTTAATAGATATAAAGTGCTTCCACGTACTTTTTAAGAGAATCTTTAAAAATGTATGCTTTATAGAGGTCCAAAGTTATCATTAATATACTTAATCACCGTATATTTCTGTAACCTTTAAAAAAAAAAGCTTTAAATATGGAAGTGAACAACCTTTGGAAGCCAAACTTTAAAATCTAGAGAAAAAAATATGACCTATACCACTATCCTTCATGAATAACCAGAAAGAGATGCTCCATGGGTTGGTATAAAATTCACATTTTTCCTATATAAAATGAAAAGAAAATATTACAGCTATGAAAAATGAATACTGCTGTACAACTTAAATTTTCAGGCCTTTTAAGAAAATAGATATTAATCCTTTTATTATGGTTTTTGCATGTGCATACATAGATACCTTAAATAATTTTACCTGTTTATAATTTAAATGTTTTAAATACATGCAGTTGACAATTGCATGATATCTACAAATATATTCACACACGTAGTAATGTCACAATCAATCAACATTAAACTGGAAGATTAAAGACCAAAGCAAATAAAAATACAAAAGGTAACAAATGCATTAATTTTCCCCTTTGTACATATGCTTTCAAAATTCTAATTAGATATCAGAAAAAGAGCAAACTTCTTATGTGATAAGGATTAAACATTGCTAAGTAATCAAATATAGTTAAATATTATATCATCCCTCTTCATTTATCTTCTAATCTTTTTTCATTCTCACTATTTGGTGAACAAATCTATACTTGAAAGTAAGGACAAAAATGCCACACCTTCCCTTCTATTAGTATCACCAACATTCTTGCAATCTACGGGGCTGAAAACCTGGGTCATTTTGACAAATCCTTCTCTTTCTTTGGGCAGAGTCATAAGTTCTGTCAAACCAGGTTTATTTCCTAAATTTGATATTTCTCCTTTTCCTTAATATTATTCCAATCCATTTCGCACGGTTAAACATTTACTTTCAATCAGATTATGGCAACAGCTTCCTCCTCACCTTTCTGTCATAATTCCTACCCTGTTCAAAACTAACTGCCTCATGACAATCAGAAGGTTTTTCTTTAATTTTTTTATTATATTTTTATAAATATATAATGTATTTTTACCCCCCCCCCAGGTGTACAGGGGCTAAATCTCCAGGTTTACCCACTTTACAGCACTCACCACAGCACACATCCCCCCAGTGCCCATAACCCCACCACCCTCTCCCGACCCCTCTCCCCCCAGCAACCCTCAGTTTGTTCTGTGAGATTAAGAGTCTCTTATGGTTTGTCTCCCTCCCAATCCTATCTTGTTTCATTTATCCTTTTCCTACCCCCCAATTCCCCAACGTTGCATCGACACTTCCTCATATCAGGGAGATCGTACGATAGTTGGGTTTCTCCGATTTACTTATTTCACTAAGCATAATACCCTCTAGTTCCAGCCACGTGGTCAAGATTTCACTTCTTTTGATGGCTGCATAGAATATATATATATATATACCACCTCTTCTTTATCCATTCATCTGTTGATGGACATCTAGGTTCTTTCCATAGTTTGGCTATTGTGGACATTGCTGCTATAAACATGTAGGTGCACATACCCTTCAGATCACTATATTTGTATCTTTAAGGTAAATACCCAGTAGTGCAATTTCTGTGTCATAGGGTAGCTCTATTTTCAAATTTTTGAGGACCATCCATGCTGTTTTCCAGAGTGGTTGCACCAGCTTGCATTCCCACTAACAAGGCAGGAGGGTTCCCCTTTCTCTGCATCCTTGCCAGCATCTGTCATTTCCTGACTTGTTGATTTTAGCCATTCTGACTAGTGTGAGGTGGTATCTCATGGTGATTTTCATTTGTATTTCCATGATGCCGAGTGATGTGGAGCACTTTTCCATGTGTCTGTTGGCCATCTGGATGTCTTCTTTGCAGAAATGTCTGTTCATGTCCTCTGCCCATTTCTTGATTGAATTATTTGTTCTTTGGATGTTGAGTTTGATAAGTTCTTTATAGATTTTGGATACTAGTCCTTTATATGATATGTCATTTGCAAATACCTTCCCCCATTCTGTCAGTTGTCTTTTGGTTTTGTTAACTGTTTTCATTGCTGTGCAAAAGTTTTGATCTTGATGAAGTCCCAATAGTTCATTTTTGCCATTGCTTCCCTTCCCTTTGGCGATGTTAGCAGAAAAGCTTTCAGTTTTTCTCCATTGAGAATGACGTTTGTCATTGGATTTTTCATAGATGGCTTTGATGATATTGAGGTATGTGCCCTCTATCCCTACACTTTGAAGAGTTTTGATCAGGAAAGGATGCTGTACTTTGTCAAATGCTTTTTCAGCATCTATTGAGAGTATCATATGGTTTTTGTTCTTTCTTTTATTAATGTATTGTATCACATTGATTGATTTGCAGATGTTGAACCAACCTTGCAGCCCTGGAATAAATCCCACTTGGTTGTGGTGAATAATCCTTTTAATGTACTGTTGGATCCTATTGTCTAGTATTTTGGCAAGAATTTTGACATTTGTGTTCATCAAGGATATTGGTCTGTAATTCTCTTTTTTTGATGGGATCCTTGTCTGGTATTGGGATCAAGGTGATGCTGGCCTCATAAAATGAGTTTGGAAGTTTCCCTTCCATTTCTATTTTTTGGAATAGTTTCAGGAGAATAGGAATTAGTTCTTCTTTATATGTTTGGTAGAATTCCCCTGGGAGTCCATCTGGCCCTGGGCTCTTGTTTGTTTGGAGATTGTTGCTGACTGTTTCAATCTTTTTACTGGTTATGTGTCTTTCCAGGTTTTGTATTTCTTCCTGGTTCAGTTGTGGTAGTTTATATGTGTCTAGGAATGCATCCATTTCTTCCAGATTGTCAAATTTGTTGGCGTAGAGTTCCTATTAGTATGTTCTCATAATTGTTTGTATTTCTTTGGTGTTGGTTGTGATCTCTCCTCTTTAATTCATGATTTTATTTATTTGGGTTCTTTCTCTTTTCTTTTTGATAAGTCTGTCCAGGGGATTATCAACCTTATTAATTTTTTCAAAGTACCACCTCCTAGTTTAATTGATTTGTTCTATTGGGGTTTTTTTTGGTTTCTATTTCATTGATTGCTGCTCTGATTTTTATAATTTCTGTTCCCCTGCTGGGTTTAGGCTTTCTTTGTTGTTTTCTCCAGTTCCTGTAGGTGTAGGGTTAGGTTGTGTACCTGAGACCTTTCTTGTTTCTTGAGAAAGGCTTGTATCGCTATGTATTTTCCTCTCAGGACTGCCTTTGCTGTGTCCCACAGATTTTGAACTATTGTGTTTTCATTATCTTTTGTTTATATGATTTTTTTTCAATTCTTCTCTAATTTCCTGGTTGACCCATTCATTCCTTAGAAGGATGCTGTTTAGTCTCCATTTATTTGAGTTCTTTCCAAATTTTCTCTTGTGATTGAGTTCTAACTTCAGAGCATTGTGGTCTGTAAATATGCAGGGAATTATTTCAATCTTTTGATACCAGTTGAGACCTGATTTATGATCGAGGATGTGATCTATTCTGGAGAATGTTCCATGTGCACTAGAGAAGAAAGTGTATTCTGTTGCTTTGGGGTGGAATGTTCTGAATATATCTGAGATGTCCACCTGGTCCAGTGTGTCAATTAAGGCCTTTATTTCCTTGTTGATCTTTTGCTTGGATAATCTGTTCATTTCAGTGAGGGGAGTGTTATAGTCCCCTACTATTATTGTATTATTATCAATGTGTTTTTTTGATTTTGTTATTAATTGGTTTATATAGTTGGCTGCTCCCATGTTAGGGGCATAGATTTTCAAAATTGTTAGATCTTCTTGTGGGACAGATCCTTTGAGTATTATATAGTGTTCTTCCTCATCTCTTATTATAGTCTTTGGCTTGAAATCTAATTGATCTGATATAAGGATTGCCACCCCAGCTTTCTTCTGATGTCCAATAGCATGGTAAATTGTTTTCCAGCTCCTCACTTTAAATCTGGAGGTGTCTTTATTTCTAAAATTAGTTTCTTGTAGGCAGCATATTGATGGTTTTTTGTTTTTTGTTTGTTTGTTTTCATTGTGTCTTTTTTTATTTGTTTTATTTGTTTGTTTTGTTTTTAATCCTTTCTGATACCCTGTGTTTTCTGATTGGGGCATTTTGCCCATTTACATTTAGGGTAACTATTGAGAGATATGAATTCAGTGCCATTGTATTGCCTGTGAGGTGACTATTACTGTATATTGTCTCTGTTCCTTTCTGATTTACTACTTTTAGGCTCTGTCTTTGTCTTTTCAATATTTCCTGTAGAGCTGTTTTGGTGTTTTCAAATTCTTTCAGTTTTTGTTTGTCCTGGAAGCTTTTTATCTTTCCTTCTCTTTTCAATGATAGACTAACTGGGTATAGCATTCTTGGCTGCATGTTTTTCTCATTTAGTGCTCTGAATATATCATGCCAGTTCTTTCTGGCCTGCCAGGTCTCTGTGGATAAGTCTGCTGCCAATCTATTTTTTTTTTACCATTGTATGTTACAGACTTCTTATCCCAGGCTGCTTTCAGGATTTTCTCTTTGTCATTAAGACTTGTAAATTTTATTATAAGGTGATGGGGTGATGACCTATTCTTATTGATTTTGAGAGGGGTTCTCTGCACCTCCTGGATTTTAATGCTTGTTCCCTTTGCCATATTAGGAAATTTCTCTTCAATAATTCTCTCCAATATACCTTTCGCTCCCCTCTCTCTTTCTTCTTCTTCTGGAATCTCAATTATTCTAATGTTGTTTCATCTTATGGTGTCACTTATCTCTTGAATTTTCCCCTCATGGTCCTGTATTTGTTTGTCTCTCTTTTCCTCAGCTTCTTTTTCTCTGTCATTTGGTCTTCTATATCACTAATTCTTTCTTCTGCCTCATTGATCCTAGCAGTAAGAGCCTCCATTTTTTTTTAAGATTTTATTTATTTATTTGACAGAGAGAGTGGGCACAGGCAGATTGAGTGGCAGGCAGAGGCAGAGGAAGAAGCAGGCTCCCTGCTGAGCAAGGAGCCGGATGTGGGACTTGATCCCAGGAGGCTGGGAGCATGACCTGAGCCGAAGGCAGTTGCTTAACCAACTGAGCCACCCAGGCGTCCCAGGATCCTCCATTTTTTATTGCACCTCATTAATAGCTTTTTTATTTCAACTTGGTTAGATTTTAGTTTTATTTATTTCTCCAGAAAGGACCTTTATTTCTCTGGGCAGGGTTTCTTTAATATCTTCCATGCCTTTTTCGAGTCTGGCTAGAACCTTGAGAATCATCATTCTGAACTCTAGATCTGACAAATTACCAATGTCCATATTGATTAGGTCCCTAACCTTTGGTACTGCCTCTTGTTCTTTTTTTTTTTTTTGTGGTGAGTTTTTCCGTCTTGTCATTTTGTCAAGATAAGAATATATGAAGGAGCAAATAAAATACTAAAAGGGTGGCAAAGACCCCAGAAAATTGTGCATTAACCAAATCAGAAAAGACCCCAAATCATGGGGGGAGGGGGAGAAAGGGGATAAAAAGAAGTTCAGAAAAAAATAAAAAATAAAAAATAAAAAATAAAAAAGAAAGCAAATAAAGAAAAAGTATAAAAAAGAGTATATATATATATATATATATATACTCTTTTTTATACTTTTTATATATATATAAATATATATATATATATATATACTCTTTTTTTATATTTTATATATATATATATATATATATACTCTTTTTTATATTTTTTCTTTATATATATATATATTAGACTGGTGACTAGAACAGGGTCACCCACTTAATTTTGTGAGTAATTTGGTTTCTTAGAAGAAACTACCTCCCAAAATTTTAAAGAATGAAAAACATATATAAGGGTAAACATAATGAAGAGATGGAATATGCCTATAAATTTTTTTAATTTCTAAAAAAGGAGTTGATAAAATAAGTTGGTTGGGAGAATAAAAACAAGAAAGTGGAGAGAATTTGTTCAGGCTGGAAACTAGAACAAGCCCAGAGTTAGATTTAGGGTATATTTTGATCTATCATAAGAAATTGTACCCTTAATTTTTTAGAAGAAATAAACCTATGTCTATACAAAAAATAAAGTTAGATACAAGGAAGGATAAAATGTGACTATAATAATGAAGTTCAAATAGATTATTATTATTATTATTTTGTTGAAAGGTATTGTTAAGATAAACTAGTTAAAAAAACATTAGAAGAGGAAAGGGTAAAAGTTAAAAAAAATTAGCTGAAGAAAAAAACTTAAATTAAAAATAATTACCTGCAAGACTAAAGAATCATGGGGAGAAAGCCAGGAATTCCATGCTTTGCTTTCTCCTCCTCTGGAATTCTGCTGTTCTCCTTGGTAAGTAAACTTAGTCTTGGCTGGATTTCTTGTTGATCTTCTGGGGGAGGGGCCTGTTGTAGTGATTCTCATGTGTCTTTGCCCGAGGTGGACTTGCACCACCCTTACCAGGGGCCAGGCTAAGTAACCCACTTGGGTTCGCTTTCAGGAGCTTTTGTTCCCTGAATGCTTTTCGTAGAGTTCCGGAGGACAGGAATGAAAATGGCGGCCTCCCAATCTCTGGCCTGGAGTAGCTGAGAGCTCAGGGTCACAATCCTCAGTGGGCCTTCAGAGAAAAGTGCTCAATCATTCCTATCTCCCTGGCCTCTGGCAGTGCTTGAAGAAAAGTGCTCAATGTCTCCTGTCTCCCTGGTCTCCGGCTGTGTTCCAAGCTCACCCAGCCTGTGACCAAGCATCTCTGTCTCTCGTACACAGCTCCACCTGTAGTCTCCGAACCCTGCAGATCACTGAGCTCCCCCAGGGGTTGTTTCCCTGGATTTTGTGGGGACCTCACTCACAGAGCAGTGCCCTGTGCCATGGATTATGGTTCAAGCTAACCCCAAGTTGAGAACTCACTCCTTGGCTCTGTCTCTAGCCAGCTTCCCCCCTCTGATACCTGTGAGCTCTGCAAAACTCAGACACCTCTGATCTTTCTGTGACACTGCAGGACCTGGGGCCACGCTGACCCCGCGTGGGCTTCACCCCCGGTTTAGCCTTTGGAGTGATGTCCCTCAGTGGAGCAGACTTTTTAAAGTCCTGATTTTGGGGCACCTTTGTGGCTCAGTGGGTTAAGGCCTCTGCCTTCAGCTCAGGTCATGATCTCAGGGTCCTGGGATCAAGCCCTGTTTTGGGCTCTCTGCTCAGCGGGGAGCCTCCTTCCCCTTCTCTCTCTCTCTCTCTGCCTGCCTCTCTACCTACTTGTAATCTCTGTCAAATAAGTAAATAAAACCTTAAAAAAAAAAAAAAAAAGTCCTGATTTTGTGCTCTGTTGCTCTGTTGCTTGGCAGGAGCCGACCCCTCCCCCATGACCTATCTTCCCATCACTTTGTATTCATTTCTCTGCCGGTCCTACCTTTCAGAAAGTGGTCAATTTTCTATTTCTAGAATTGTTGCTCTTCTTCCCTTCCATCTCCTGTTGGATTTGTAGGTGTTTGCAATGGTTTGATAAGCTATCTAGCTGATCTCCTGCTACCTGATGTCTTCTCAGCCTGCTACTTCTCTGCCATCTTGACTCCTTCCAGTAAGGTTTTTCAAACTCAAAACTATTCTTGCCATCTCTCCCCATTTAAAACTTTGCAGTGATTTCTTAATGTTTGCAAAAATGACATGCACATTACTTACTTAGCATTAGCTAAGTATTAGCCACATCATCCTCTTCTTTCAAACATAAAATTGTTTTAATTGTAACATTCTGTTTGCAAGGGATTCTTTTACAAATTTTTACTTTTTTCCCTCTACCTGGGACACCCAATTTTCCTAACTTCTCATACCTAAATGGCTGTTCATCAGAATCCTTCTAGATGATTGTTAAGCATACAAAATGTCAAGCTATTGTCTGGAATCTGGTTTTAACAACTGTCTGAGGAAATCCTGATGTAGTTGCTGTGGCATTCAGGACTATTTTGACTTTTAAAAACTGTATTTGTTCTTCCTGAATTAGAACAAGTTCCTTCAGGAAGCCCTTACTAATCCCATAAACTTTCAGTGTGGATCAATAGATTGCTTACATCATTAAATATTGGCAGATCTTGTCACTGAAACCCAAGTCAGTCTGACTTCATAAATCATAGCTTTTTTTGTGATTATAAGTTATCTATCTAACAGTGCCCAGAAATTGGGCTTCAACCCAGAATTAATATTTGAGCCAAGTGGTAATAAAAGAAAGACAATAAAAGAACGACAACTCCCTAGATGTTCTGGAATTTCCATCTTCTCTCTGAACTCCCAAACTTTTCAACTTACTCTAAGAATATTTGTCTTTCAGAAATTTCTTATTTATCCTTATTAATCATCTTTTTATTATTCTTTTTTTTTAACTTCTTCTTATTTTAAAAATCAACTTCAGAGGAGAATTACTGGTTTGTAAATTTACTCCTGCCAATGGTTTTCTAAAATCCCATATCTTTAAATTTTGGATAAACTAGAAATTCAGTTTAAACATTGATGTTTTTCAAACCTTTACAGGAGAAAATGTAGAAATGATTTGTAATGTCATAGAGAAGATGTCAATTAAGATTTTTGATTAAAAAAATGGACTCACATATAGAGGTATTTAAATCAAAAGTAATAATATTCAATGAAATCAGCTCAACACATCTGAGTTTGATTCCCATCCAGCCAAATAATTTATCACTAGAATATACTTGAGTAAATTACTTGATTTCTCTTAGCCAAATATTTTCATTTGTGAATGTAAATTAGATCTACTTTGAGCTGTGGAGTTTGACAATATATAGAAAGTACCTTGTACAAAGGCAGGCTCTTCAAATAATAGTTATCACTATCTAGATAAAAAAAGAAGTAAAAAGTTGTGCTCTTCATAGCTGCAATGATTTAAATGCAATAACTTTTCATGAGTCTCTAGCAAAGCAAATCTAACCCTTCCCATAATGTAACAGTAACCACTGCATAATGTAAAGAGTACAGGGACAAAAGTCAGTGGGCCTGGGTTTGATTCTAGGTCTACCATTTTACAACTGTTATTACTTACAGAAATTCCTTTAAGCTTTCTAAGCCTCAATTATTTTTTTTCCATGTAAATTAATCATAGCACATACTCACAGAGTTGTTAAAATGGTTGAATTAGATAATGCATGTGAGAAGGGTCTAGCACAAATCATAACACAACCTAAATCTGCAAACAAAGAATATATACCTCATGACTGATTTTATTTTTTTGCTAGTTCTGATTTTATTGCATTCAATATCTAGTTTGTTCTCAAGAAGCTATAACTTATTGCTTCCCTTGTTTTAGTAGAACAATAAAGTTTACAAATGCTTTCATAGCACTCACCATGTGCCCAGCACTGCTTGAGTATTTTACAAATGTAAAATCATTTAAAACCTAAAAAAAAAAAAAAACTATGAAAAAAATTAAAATTTCATCATAATTTTATTGATGAAGAAATTGAAGTGTAGAAGGGTTACATAACTTGCCCATGACCAATCAGCGGGCAAATGGCAGAACTGGAACTCAAGCCCATGAGTTTCCAGTTAGTCTGCTTCAACAGTAAATGGCTCTTGCCTTGCTATGTTGTAGCAAGCTGCCAGCCTGGACCTGCAATGATTAAATACTCCCATATGCCCTTCTTCTAGCAAAGAAGTCTCTTCACCTCAAGGGTTTAAAGCAATAATAAATTTTGGATGATTATCTTTCCGACCTGTTAATTAACCAAAGAAGACCATGCATTGGTCTGCTTTGTTTAAAAAAACAAACAAACAAACAAACAAAAAACCCTTCATGTTCCTTTTATCAAACTATGATGAAAATCTTGTTTTTTAACAATATGTCTTTCTTTGAATGAATATGAAATCCAGATCATATATATTTTTTTAAAAATCACTCAACAACTGTATGATAGCCAATAAGTTTGGGATTCTTCAAAGGAAATAATACCACTAAAGATTGGGTAAATGATGACAAGATTTTGCCCTAAGTTTTTCGGTGGACCTTTATAATAAAAGTTTACATAAACCTTTATGCAAAAACTTAAAAACATGTTTTTATCATGTGTTCAATTTTAAATATTTAAACTAAAAAATATGTAAATACTATATGTGCATCATAAAAGTAATTTTACTTAAAAAATAGACACACAAACATAGATACACATGTTCATAGTTGTATAATAACCTCACCAGAAAAATAGTTATGTTTCTGAAAAGTAGTCTGTAAATCAAACGTTCTCAAATTGGGCAATATTTCAATTAAACCAGGCAACTGCAAATTAACAGGTTTTTAATAAGTAAATAATGCTTTTGTGTTTGAGGTAAATTCTAATAGAAATTTGAAAGGAATTTATTAAGGTGCATAACATATCATACTGAGTTTGGATTAATTGGATTTTTACTAAGGAAAAGACATTGAAGTGAACCTATGCCTTCTGGGGGTTTACAAAAGTGTCCTTCTCTATGCTTAGAGTTATATAGTAGGTAAAGATATTAAAAAATTGATTTTTTAAATATTTTATTTATTTATTTGACGGACAGAGATCACAAGTAGGCAGAGAGACAGGTGGGGGAGGGGAGAGGGGAAGCAGGCTCCCTGCTGAGCAGAGAGCCCAATGCCAGGCAGGATCCCAGGACCCTGAAGGCAGAGGCTTTAACCTACTGAGCTACCCAGGTGCCCCTAAAAAATTTGATTTCTGAGAAGTTTCCTTGATGTTTATTTTACATTTAATCAATTGGGATTTCTATGTTTGCCATATCTTTACTATTTTCCTTCCTCTTATATTTTTCTCCCAAATTCTATTTATTTTATTTTATTTTTTAAAAGATTTTATTTATTTATTTGACACGAAATGAGAAAGCACAGCAAGGGAAGCGGCAGGCAGAGGGAGAGGGAGAAGCAGGCCTCCTCCCCCCCACCCCACTCCGCAAAGCAGAAAGTCCAACCTGGGGCTCAATTCTAGGACCCTGGGATTATGACTTGAGCCTAAGGCAGCCACTTAAGGACTGAAGCACCCAGGCAGGCACCCCTCAAATTCTATGTTTATTGCTCTACTGGTCTTCTTTTGTTCTAAAAACAAAAAATGTGCATTTTAGGCAAAGCTTGCTGATTCCATCCCTGAGCTCCCTGGTAAATGCAATGAACACTTCCCCTGCGGGTACTTTTCCATATAGAGTCAGAGCTCTTTCTGTAGCTGTAACCTAGGGGCACCATTGTTGCTGTGTTTGTCATCATCACTGTCCAACATCCCTATTCTGTGACAAGAATTCCACATGTTCTCCTACGGAGAGCCTTGCCCTACTCATTTACTGGGGTCCCTACTGTAGCACTCAAGGATGCAAGAAAACCCAAACTTCCTACAAACTTTAGCTATTCACTCTCCTAAAACTAACTCAATCACACTGCTTTAGCAGAGAGGGAGAGAAAGAAGGAAAGGAAAGAGAGACAAGTGGTTATTGTTTGTGAATCTGTGCTGGACAGGAAGGATGGTGAGACTGAATAGCACATGTAAGGGGGTATATCCCTATCCCAGAGTCCCTGTTTTAATGTGTGTGTGTGTGTGTGTGTGTGTGTGTGTGTGTGAGGTGGATAACAATTGCCTACACACCAACTGTGACACTTTTTCTTAAAGCAGCAATCTCACACTTCGGGGCATAAAATGATATTAAAAGGAGTTCACTATTAGGGAATTAAGAACATATTCTAAAATCAACAAAGTATTCTGCATTATACAGGAGGAATGGATGTATTCAATAAAGGACAAGAGAGAAATAGGGAGGAATTACTAATTTTGAACAACAAAAAATCCTTTAAAAGTATATTATGTTTATAAATTGATTTATTAAAATTTTTGGAACAGAACTAAAAAATAAGTTGGAATTTAGAGTTATTATATTCAAAGAGTTAAATTTGAATCTCAGATAAATGTATTTTTTTTCTGTTTTGTTTTAGTATTTGTATGTACCATATACTGCATTTGATATCATTTGATATGCTTCTATAAAGGAATCCTTTACCTGTTAAATCTGGCAATCCTAGCTGCCTATATCTTATATAATAATTTCTCAAGTTCACAACAAGTGAACTTTTCAAGTCGTTCTTCCATCCTATAAAGAAAAGTTGATTTTCGTTAAAGCAATTTGAATAGACTTTATTTTTTAAAAAGGTAATGATAACCAAATCAACACTATGAAGATATCTGATACTAACAAATTCCTTGTTTGAGCATTTATAATTCTTATAGTATATTCTTTTTTGTTTAAGAATATTAAACAAAAATATTAAGATTGTATTTATTTATTTGAGACAGAGAGAGACAGAGAGAACAGGAGCAGGGACAGAGGGAGAGGAAGAGTGAGAAACAGACTCACCACCAACAGGGAGCCAGATACAATAAGGTGACCCTGGGAACATGACCAGAGTTGAAGTCAGATGCCTAACTGATTGAGTCACACAGGCACCCCTCTTATAGCATTTTTTTTTTTAAAGTAACACATTCAAGAGGTAGAGATTATTTGGGTGGTTTTATAAATGTTATTTCATGGTTCAATCACAGCATTATCTCCTAATATAATTATTTTTTCTTAGAATTCAGCAGAAGTATACTAAAGCAGTTTTACTTTCAGACAAGATATTTTAGGGTGAATATTCCATATGTATTTTCTTATTCATTTTTTCAACAGAATATTTTGAACTTATACTTCATGTAAAGACTGTGTTGGTGTCAACTGCAGAGCAAATTGTTGAAGTGGATACTGTTTTCTGTATCATAAATGTGTATGTATGTGCACAGACAGAAATATAGAACCCAATGTACTGGTAACTATTAAGATTTCCTTTTTTTCATTCAAAAGTATATCCTGTACATTTCCAGAACTAGGGAAACAATTCAAATACTTGTAGTTTGAGTTTGAATGCAGCCAAACCCAGTGAATTTTATTGTAGAAAGTAAACAATCCATTTTCTCCCTTAATTTAGAGAAGGCATTACTGAAAAAGAAAAGGATTCTTGCTTCTATGTACATTGTAAAGGAACAAAACCTGGAGAATTGAATTACCTGCATAGCTGAGCAAAAAATAGCTATTCTGTGCTTAATATGAGTCAAGTATTTTTAGTAAAATACTTACATTTTGTAAACAAAATAAGGACAATGTAAGACATTGAAATTACCCCTTGACAAAAAAATAACTTGTATTCCATCTGATTCAGAGCTCTTTGGGAACATATTTCCTTTTCATCTTAGAATTTAAGAATTAAACATTATATCATCTGTGTAAAATTTGTACTTCTGAACTTAGAATATAATCATTTTACTAATACTATTAGATAAGTAGAATATATTTAAATAAAGCTACAGAAAAGATTACATAAAAAATAGAGTCCTTGGTAGCAGTAGCCATGTAGTATTTTACTGAAGAGAAATATTACATCTCATTTGAATTCTTTTTGTGTTCCACAAATCACCTGTGTATACTCACCCTAGAAGAAGACATATTGATATTCCAACAAACATAGCATGGATTTAAGTTTTAATTTTTACTGGTGGTTAATAATAGAAAACTATGTTATAATATACAACATTTAGAATCTTAGGAGGACCATCATCATCATTATGAGCTCCATACTACAAAAAGAATCTACCTATAGGGCGCCTGGGTGGCTCAGTGGGTTAAACCGCTGCCTTCGGCTCCGGTCATGATCTCAGGGTCCTGGGATTGAGCCCCACATCAGGCTCTCTGCTCAGCAGGGAGCCTGCTTCCTCCTCTCTCTCTCTTCCTGACTCTCTGCCTACTTGTGATCTCTCTCTGTCAAATAAATAAATAAAATCTTAAAAAAAAAAAAAAAAGAATCTACCTAGTGAAGCTTAGTATGTAAAGGTTTACTTTTTTTTTTCCCTAGATAGAGATGAAATAGAAAGAAATTAATAGTAACTGGCACCCTGACAAGTGCTGTGTGCCTCATGCTGAATGCTTTATATACATTATCTGGCTTACTCAAAGAAGAATATTCCTATTTTAAAGATAGGCATCATTATCCCTTTTTACAGTCAAAGAAATGGGGGCTCAGGGTATTAGAGTAAATAGCCCAAAGTCACACAAAAAGAATAATAACATTAAAGCTAAGATAAAGTGCCATTTAATTCTAAATCTCATGTTATATTCACTATATTCTACCCAACTGAGCAGAGGTTATCATTTGATGAAAATATAATTACACATACTACTAATGTATTAAACCATTTAGTTTGGTTGAGCGATAGCTCATGTAAGAAGCTGCTTTCAAGCTGATTCACTCCTAGAGATTGTTTTTCTTAATGAGAGGCACTATCGAGAATGGTGAAGAGCAAGGGTTGTGGAGTCTGAAAGCTTGCATTTGCACCCAGACTCTATGATTAATTAATCTTCTTCTGTCTTGGTATCTTCCCTGGCAAAGCAAAGATAATAATAATAATACCTAACTTAGTTTATAATTAGAAATCAGTAAGATAATATGAAGCTCTTAGAATGATTCTTGGCATATAGAAATAATTCAACTTTATTGTAATAGTTGAAATAATTAATTAATTGATTTACATAGGAAATTTTATATGGTAACAACAGAGAGAAGAAAAGAGCTTGGAGAAAAAGGAGCCTGAATAAAAAATAGGAAGGAATGGTGCTTGCGATTTATGATTAGATAGCGAAGATCAGTAGTTGGTAAAAGCTGCAGTTTTTGTTTTCTGTTTGTTTTTTAAAATCTTTACGTAAAGTCAGCAGAAGAATCCTTCCTATCCAGCTGACATAGGCAAGCGTAAGGCAATTCCCATACTATAAAGATTGGCAGCTTGAGGGCACCAAGAGGTAGAATGGCCAGTGGCTCTTTTTAGTGGTGATAATCATAGGGGATCTTCAACATTTGATGAGACTGTGAATATTGTCCAGGAGAGCGAGGTCAAAAACAGAACAGGGTGGACCCCCAAATCTGATTTATATCTTGTAGCTCAAGAGCCTTATATTCCCCAAAATGCTGGGGTGACCTTGAAAGAAGGAGTACATGAGCAGAAAACAAGAGCAGAAATTTTGTAATACCAATTGTACATGGTATGAAATTGTATCATCAGGCTATAAAAACCTAAATATATTTGATAGATTTTTTTTAAATTATTTATTTATTTGACAACTAGAGATCACAAGTAGGCAGAGAGGCAGGCAGAGAGAGGAGGGGAAGCAGGCTTCCCTGCTGAGCAGAGAGCCTGATGCGGGGCTTGAACCCACAACCCTGGGTTCATGACCTGAGCTAAAAGCAGAGGTTTTAACCCACTGAGCCACCAAGGCACTCTGATAGATTTTAATATTTATTCCTTCTCAGTATTCAAAATGAGCCCATCTTCCTCTCTCTGTCTCCAGACAGATCTTTGCCTGTATGCAAGCATTTATCATCTGCCTTCTAAACTGGCCCCATGCAAATCCCATATGCCACTTAACCTCCACACATCCAGTTGAATCCATCAGCCTCAACCTTTTTCTTGTTCCTCTTTTCATATTCTCTATCTTAAATTATATACAGCCCTACTGATTGTCATAAACCTTTCACTCACAGTGTTTGCAGAATTAATATTGCAACCAATTCTTTCTTCTATCTGGGAAAAACTAGACCTTAGTATTTTTAGAGGCTTTGTTTTAAATAGATTTTGTCTCATAACTCTAAGGGAGGAATATATCCCAAGAATATGTTAGTAGAATAACTGAAATTGTGTTTTGGATAGTCATCCATTCAATATTTTTTTTAAATAGAAATATTTCATGCCCAGGCATTGTTCTAAACACAAATATATGTTAGAGAAAATAGAAAATAATACTTAAGAGGTTTGAGATGTTTCACACTCGAAGCATACTAGGGAATCAACTAAGTGAATTAGCTGTGCTTTCATTTTCATACTTTTAAAAAAATGTATTTGTTTAGTAACCTTGGTAAAATTAAAATTGAGTATTTCTTCTTCCAATTATTTTTTTGCTTTGCTTATTACCCTGTTGACAAAGAACCCACAAATTGTATATCTATATTTGTTGTTAGATGCCTTGCTACTTATTTTTCTCTTTGTGTAATAACGCTTGCAAGCCTGTACTACTTGTAGCTTTATTTTTAAACTTGCTAAGTCTATCTTTCTAGTTGGTGAGTAAATCCCAGGTTGTCATTATACTGAATATAGAAGATTAAGGGAAGAACTAGTATACAGTATAGATTAATAATAATTACATACATTGTTTATTTCTATTTAAAATATAATAAATTTGCAGAAGAACTGTACCTATCTATGCATAAGAAAATGTAAGGATGTTACTGCTAAGGATTATAGGTGTGCACCACTAATACAGTGCTCTTAGAAATGTAAAAGAATATATATATAGAAAAAAATAGAGTGAAGGTTTTCCATTGCATCTTCTAGATGAGGAAGAAAGGTATGTTTTGTTTTGATGTTTATTATTTTGCTTTGTTTTTTTATGTTTTCTAAATCAAACTTTTTCAAACCAATACTTTTAAAGCAACATTTGTTCAATTAAATGCAGATAAATCAGAGGTAACATACAGATGTATCCACAACCTAGTTTCAATCCAGGTGTTCTTCAAATATATATATATATATATATATATATATATATATATATATATGTGTGTGTGTGTGTGTGTGTGTGTATACACACACACACATACATACAGGGAAAAAAGTGTCATAGTTTATATGAGGTGTAAATAGTTTAAACATTATTCTGAAAGGAATACTTCTGAAAAATAGCCAAAATGATCTTGAAATTTGAATACTTTATTTTTCAAAGAAGGAAAAGTGGTTTAAGCTGCAAGGATTCAATTCACCGATGACAAGTCAATACTCAGAGAGAGCCTTGCAATTTTACCACCTTGTTTTGCTGTCCTTCATTTCTAATCTCCACTGCTGTGTTTTCTTCCTGTATTTTATTAATTTTCTCATTATGAAATGCCAATCTTTGCTGAAGAATATCACTCAACTCTTTTAATGGACTTCAATTTTGTTATGCCAATAAATCCTCTTCTGGAGTTGTTGTGCATCCTCAAGTGTCATTTCATTTACTTCCTGTTAATGACTTCATCCTTCATAATTGTTCTTCTAAGCTTTCTCATTGCCTTCTCTATTTTATTCATTAATTCATTTATTCAATCAATAAATATTTATCGATCACTTACTATGTGTCTGGCACCATTCTAAGTGCAGTGGGGAAAAATATTAAAGCCAAAAACAAAACTGCAATTTCTAAAAAACTAATTTGTTGAAAATATAGAGCTTTAGTTTAAAAATCTTTCTAGCACCATTATAATGACAGAACAGAAACTGTTCTTAGAAATTCTGATCCAGGAGAATGTCTAGGATATTTAGGAGATTTCCTTAGTAATCTGACATATAGACACTTTGGGAACCAAATGCTGATAAATAGAACATGTTTGAAACTAGGAAGAGAAATTTGAGAATCATTGGATTGGATATGCTTCTTATATTTGTATGAATATGTGTAAAGCTATGAGAAAGAGAAAGTACAAAGGGAAAAAAAAAGACTAAGACAGAAGCTTGGAGCATGTCTCTGGATGGGTCAGAGGCTTAGAACAAAATATGAGAATGCACTATGTAGCCTCCAAATGTTATCGACAGTACAATGACTAAAAATAATTTTATCATTCACTGAGATCTTATTATGTACTAAACACTGTGTTATGTCACAAATGTTAACATGTTTAATTCTACAATAGTGGTAGAGGAAATTAAGGTTCATATGCTTTAAGTACCTTATTCAATCTCTTAGAGTACTAAAGCCAGAAGTAAAGCCCCTCTCTGCTTCACTGTTGATACATTGGTTATCTGAACATCTTTCTCCTTAAAGATTTTCATCCATAATAGAAATGAATAGTTTTTGCTTGAGAGGAAAAAGAAACAATTGATAAAGTGAAGTTCCAAGGAAGAGGGTAGGGAAGGAGATTAATATCATGATAGAGAGTCTTATTAAGGTGTCAATTTTTCCTAAGAAGCTTGTGTGAGGATATATTGAAAATATGTTTAAAAATATATTTGCAGGGCACCTGGGTGGCTCAGTGGGTTAAAGCCTCTGCCTTCGGCTCAGGTCATGATCTCAGGGTCCTGGGATCAAGTCCCGCATATCGGGCTCTCTGCTCAGCGGGGAGCCTGCTTCCTCCTCTCTCTCTGTCTGCCTCTTCGACTACTTGTGATCTTTCTTTATCAAATAAATAAATAAAATCTTTAAAATAAATAAATAAAATAAAAATGTATTTGTAGAGATAAAATGTATAAAATGGAAAATACAGTTCTTATAATGTATCAAAAGTGGAAAAGAGAAAAAGTATGAGGATAATGCAAAGTTTTAAGGCAAGGGGCTTTAGAGATTTAAGAAAATTCAAATCAGCCCTAGTCTTTTCTAAGTCTAAGAAGTGAAAGTGGTGGGACAGATAACAGACAAGTTTTGGCCACATAATTCCAGGCGCTTCTATCTTTAATTGCATCTGCAACACACAGATCGCACTCCTATCCCCAGTACACATACTAGGTACATACACTAAGTAGCAGGATTCCTGATCACCCATTATCCTTATATTCTGATCCCCACATGAATTTGTGCATCTTTTTAACCAATTCCATTCCCTCCATTCCTGAAACCCTTTTACCTCTGAAACTCAAAGTCAACAGCAAAATCTCTAAATTCTGAGATTCCTCTTCTATCAAGATTCCCACAAACTTCATGATCTAACTGAAAGCTGATGGTCTCCTAGGGACCCAGTTTTCCCTACAGCCCTCGATCTTTTGGTTTTACTACTACTATCATTATTGTAGTTATTAGACATTCTTATCTTACTTGTTAAGTGAGGCAGTGCCCAAGAATCTATCATGGAAATGGGAGAAATTTCTTCTTTATTTCTCTTTGTTGTTTTCAGTTTATTCTCTCTACCCTCCTTTAAAAAAAATAAGCTTTGAAATTCATGACATCAGACAACACTACCCATTGTATTTTTTTTTTTAAGATTTTATTTATTTATTTGACAGAGCAAGAGAGGGAAAACAAGCATGGGGAGTGGGAGAGGGAGGACCAGGCTTTCTGCCAAGCAGGGAGCCTGATGCAGGGAGCCTGTTTTGGGCTCAATCCCAGCACCCTGGCTGGGATCATGACCTGAGCCAAAGGCAGACACTTAATGACTGAGACACCCAGGCTCCCCTACCCATTATTCTTTATTGGAGTCAATTTCCAACTACCCATTTACTTCCCTCAGACCCTAAAAATGTAAGCACCTTGTTCACTGTTATTTTGTCTAATACTCTTGTAGTGATTCTTAGTGATTTCAATAGCTACATAATCTTTCCAATAGCCAATCCTAATAGTACCTTATTTTTTCTTTTAATTATCTTGTCCTCCAACTTTCCTCAGATACACATTCTGATTGTCATATCCTAGATATTGTCACCACCAATAATTTTAAACACTCTTCTGTTTTAGGTTTTGTTTTTCTAAATCATACATTCTAGTGTTCAATTTCAACAATCTTTGACTCTACTGAAATCTGTAATTCATTGTACCACTTTCTCGGTGTCCATCCTTTTTTTTTTTTTTTTAAAGATTTTATTTATTTATTTATTTATTTTTTATTTATTTGACAGAGAGAGATCACAAGTAGGCAGAGGCAGGCAGAGAGAGAGAGAGGAGGAAGCAGGCTTTCTGCTGAGCAGAGAGCCCGATGCGGGACTCGATCCCAGGACCCTGAGATAATGACCTGAGCCAAAGGCAGCAGCTTAACCCACTGAGCCACCCAGGCGCCCCTCGGTGTCCATCCTTACCTCCACTCTTTCACTTGTTTCTTACCTAGGAATGTCATAATTGGTCCCTTGAATACCTCCCAACCTTATTCTCCTTGTTTCCCTTTACTGTAAATCCCATCATAGAAAAATTCCACACTGGCCAAAATCTTCTATTTCATGTTTCTATGTGGACAGAAGAACATGACTGGAGGTAAAGGTAAAAGCATCCTATCTTGTCTCACTTAACTAAGACCCCAAACTCAAACGGTCCTTTGATGCTTCTAAGGAGGCACACTATATATGCCTCACCATTTATTTTCCTCTCCCATTCTCCTAGACCATCATTTCGTACCTTCTCATCTACATTCAACTTCCATTTTCTCCATACCCATCCTCAGGCACGGCTGATGACTCTGCTTGTCATTTCCCTGATGCCATAAAAACAAACATAATAACATTTCCATAAGCTCTCACCACCACATCTAATGTGTATTTGTATCTTGCTGATTTTTTTCCAAGGTGGTTCTGCCATCTAATTTGCTATATATTTTTCTTAGGTGTTTTGTATCTTGTATATCCCTCACCTCTCTATTGGCATTATAAATACCAAGTGAGCAAGATTTTTATCTTTGGTATTTATCTCTGTGCTTATAGTATCTAAAACAACATCTGGCAAGTAAAAGGCACAATAAATACTCTGTGTGTGTGTACACATACATACACATTATATTTAAATATTTTTTTGAGACAGATCTTATATTTTCATTTTACAAGTGATTCAGAGAGTTTAAGTGACTTTCTAAGGACCACTGGATCAATCAAATGGTAAAGCCAGAATTCCAGCCCATGTCATTTAATCAACTGCAAAATATTAGTTTGAATAGTCTGAATCCCTGGTGTTTGTGCTCCAGAATATCTTTCCAGGTTTATCTTGCTGTACCTTCTTACACATACAGCAAGCACTCTTTAATCAACCTGGAATATGTTCTGCAATGTGTCCTGAACTGGCTCAGCCATTCATATAAATAGTTGTTCCTACTAATGCCTAGAAACTGTTCTAACTTCTGCCTGTTGAAATTCTGTTTATTCTTCATGACCTATGTAAAATATTTTATCTCTCTATTACCTATCGACCTATCAATCTATCATTTATCTTTCTTTCTAAAATCCCTTTCAACTGAATTTTCCCTTTGCTTCTTTTAATTCTTAACAATGTCACAATCTATCTTAGGATGCCCATTTAAATTCAAGCAGGAAAAGATATCCATTATACTTGTGTTTCAAGTTCCTCCAGACTCCCTACCAGACAACGAATTTTTTGCAGTACTTATTCATTTATATATATAATTTTATACAACAACATAATCTCATGCTTTTCACTTGACAGTTATAATTAACTCTTTGAATGCTTGCTGCTAAACATTGTTCTAAGCCATTACATGTATAATTAATTCAATCCTCACAGTCCTGCTACCATTATCCCTAATTTTCAAATGAGAAAGTAAGTACAGAGAACTTATCAAAGTCTCATAATTAGTGAGTATTTGAGCTAGGATCTGAAACTAGGCACCCTGGCTCCAGACCACTTGTATTTAGCCAGGAAGAGATAATACCTCTCACCTACTGATTGCTAAATGTACTGTAAATATTGGTTCAATCCAATAATTTAAAAAACAGCATCTTAAAAATATTAGAAAAATGCAAGGGAGACTAGAAAAGTGGATATAATCTTGTGGTATCTTATCTGGCTATTTGATGACAAAAGTAGGTCATGGTAATTACAAGCTTTATCTATGTTCCCTATTAGGAGAGATCACAAAGGCCTCATTAAGGCTAATTGTATTGAATTAAGATGAAATTTGCATTATACATCAAGTGATAAACCATTGCATACATTGGGCAAATGCTAAGTTTTTGTTGTTGTTGTTGTTGTTTTTACCACACCCAGTGCTCCATGCAATCCCTGCCCTCTATAATACCCACCACCTGGTACCCCAACCTCCCACCCCCCTGCCACTTCAAACCCCTCAGGTTGTTTTTCAGAGAAACGCTAAGTTTTTAATGTACCCTTTTGAGATTAAGTAGAAGACCTGATCATGAGAGATCAACTGAAAACCTATTGTAGAGTCTTACAGAGGCCCAGCAAAGCAGGGAAAACATCTGAATTTTCTACTTGCCTCATTAATGTGTAAGTTAATGTGAAACTTGCATTTCATAATCTTTACTCACCCTCTGGCTGGCCTCAGAAAACAGTGTTACCATATTCTTCACATCTGGCATGAGAAATTCCAAGGTTTGTATGAGAGACAATGAACTGTAGAGAATGAGAAGCAAAAGTGAGGTTAAGAGGAATCATGTTTAGGTATTGATTTAAAAAAAAAATTAGAGAGTAGATATAATTTGAAAATTATCTAGATAGCCATTTTCGAAGAAACTATACTAGAGAGTCATCTTCAAATTATCTCCATAAAGTTAAGTGTTTAACATGTCACTGAGAGGGATTTTCCTTTTTCATTGTATTTAAACATTGTTGTTGGTTGTTTTTCTGTTTTGCATAATTATTATTTACTATGGGGCATCCTCTGATCTAAAACAAGAGTGCACTGTAAAAATTACAATGAAATAAGTATCGCATGTTTTAATCAATTCCTTAGCTAGATGAATAAATCCAGGGCAGACTCTGTAAATTTCAAGGATATGGGAAGCTCTTTATAAGCAATATTCCCTTTTACACAAGATGTCAGTAGCACCTCAAACCTTTCCCTTCATATCTGGGTCCACTGCTACTACCATTTCTTTAATCAGTGTGTGTACATTCTGCAGTAAACTGAAGAAGGATTCCTATTTCCTCCCATGGAGTCCTGACAAAGTAAAAGGAAATAATAGAAGCAAAGCAGGAAGTTACTTGTTTGAGAGCTCTGATGTGTAGCCTAGCCTCTATTGTGTGTGTTAGAGTTAGCAGACCATCAACGGAATATTGTCTATATTAAGAATTTTTTTTTTATAATCTATGTACTATGTTATGTTTACCACAGCATTGTTTTATCTTTTATTATAAAGTCTGCATTTAATGCCAGAAACAAGAGCTTGATAACTCACAGAAAGTGCCAAAGGTTTCTTCAGCAAGAAATAGAGCAATTCCCTTGATAATTATTCTGCAATATTTACTCGGAACTATACTCTCTACATAATAGTAATCATTGGCTTTTACTGCTTCCCTTACTTCAGAAACTATTCTAAGTATTTTAATATATCATTTTATTTAATCCTTACAAAAATTCCTGAAAGGTGGGAAACATTGTCTTCATTTTACGGATAGAAACACTAAGACATAGATTAAGTTTATTGCTCAAGATCATACAACTAGTGTGTAAAGAAACTAAGATTTTTGCACAGGCTATTATATTGGATACTTAGGAGAATGTTAAACATTGTGAATAGCGTCTGCAACCACTATACCATACCAACTCCCCCTACTTTAAGTTTATATTCTACCACTTAAAAATTGTATGTGACAAAATTCTGTGAATTATAGCTTTAAAGTCAAGAGTAATAAAAAAGTGTACTGGAATCAAACTCACAAATAATTTACATTTAAAAATGGACATTATCTTGATTTGTTCTTTGCTTTATAATTTCAACATTTGCTTTTATAAATATCTATAAAATTCCAGTGCAGGTAGCTTCTACTGTGTGTTGAGTACTGTCATGAAATAAAGAACAATGAATCTGATTATAACTTTAAAAAACCCTTTTGTTTTTCAAAGTCCATAACAATCTGAGGGTTTTGAAGGGGCAGGGAGTGGGAGGTCAGGGTACCAGGTGGTGGGTATTATAGAGGGCACGGATTGTATGGAGCACTGGGTGTGGTGCAAAAATAATGAATACTGTTATGCTGAAAATAAAAAATAAATTTTAAAAAAATAAGCAAAGATTATTTACTAACTTAAAAAAAAAAAACAACTCTTTTGTTTCTGCTATGACAAAATAGTGATGTCAAAAACCCAAACTTTGTCATTGTTTGGGTTGACAGTTGCTTCAGTGCTATGTGCATCAACTGTTCTCAGAAACTAAATTTTCCCACTTCCAGGTTGAATTTAAATTATCACTATCTGTCAATGAAAGAAATCAATTAAGGGACAATACTCATTTTTCAAACTTCTTATAAAAATATTTTGGGGAAAAAATGAAAAATTTGGATTTGTTGATATTGATAGAAAGCCAAGCGATTCCAGCATATAAATGAATTAATATAAAATATAATACCATAAAGTCATTTAAGATGATGTCAAATTTAGACCATTTGTGTTTTTGCATTTCAAATAAAACATTAGCTGGTGTTTGTACAATACTTACTACTTGCCAAACACACTTCTAAGTGGTTTAGATTTATTAATTCATTTAATCTCTACAATAATCCATCATTATCTGTATTTTATATAGGAATAAAAACAAGTCATAGTAAATTTGTCATTTGTCTAAGTTTCTAAGCCCATAAGTTTGATTATTTAACTACTATGCCAATCAACCTCTGACAATTAGGTCAATCATTTGTTCATTCAAGATCAATGGAATTAGAAGAATTTAAGAATTTTGTATCCTACAGTTTAGAATCAGTGAGGAAGATATTTTTAAAACTCAGTGTATTTACAAATACACTGAAGAAAATGTAGTTTTCAATATACATTAAGAAACACATAGTGGAGTCAAGAGACAGAAAGAGACTTAAAAAACAATAACACATAGTGGAGTACAAGAGACAGAAAGAGACTTAAAAAATTCCTGTACAACTGACAAAGATGTTAAAGCCATTGCACAGTAGTCATATGATGTTAATGATTCTCTAAAACTGTAGAGTAAGAAATAAAAAGCTATACAGAACAATAATGAAGGTAATTAACTAAGGTAATTTTAGGAGAAATGATAAACTTTTCTGTAAACAAAAATGATGGCTATGAATAAGAGTCAACAAGTTGGTATTTTTGGTATATTTTTCCAGTAGTTCCTAAGAACAAAGCATTCCTGAACTCAAATATCATATGTTTTCATATATGCATGCATGTTATGACCCAAGGTATTACATACAAATAATATGTACAGTATTTCTGAATGATTTAAGTGATTTTAAGAATAAATTTTACCTAAGGATTTGAAATTAGAACCCAAACACTGCATTCTAGTAAAATTCAGGTTAGCTAAACAAATGTGTATATTCTGAAAGAGTCATTAAACTAGTAGCAAAGCCAAAAGAAACTTTCTTATTTCAGTAGTTCCTAATTATAATATAAAAGTCTACTAGACAGTTCTAAATTTTTCAGGGTTTATCTTACCAAAAAGAGTGTCTTTAAGGAAAAAATAGATTAGATTATAACCTGATGCCAAGAGCATTGCTTTTCTTCAGTAGTAGCTAAATCATGATGCACAACAAATCTGTTATGAGAGAAAGCCTGCTGGGTGGCTTGAGCTTCTCAGATCATGATTGCAGGAGAGGTAGATGGGACAGTTGACCCTAAAAGAAGAGTAGTGACCATGAGTCAGTGAGATAAGAGTGAATACTAGTTTATTGTTAGATGTAAGCCTTGATTGAAAAGAAAAGGAAAAGTCTGAGGTCTGAAGAATTGAAAAGGGTCAGTAATAAAGATAAACCTCCAGAAGGAGAAGGCAGAAAGAAATGTGGTCAGAATGCATGAGAACCAGAAGTCAACTTGTAATTGGAAGATATAGGTTAAGTCATATCCAGGAGAAATGCTTAAATAAGCAACATAATTTTCATCTTAAGAAGTACAGGTTTCTGTTAACCACACTGGAATTAAAATTAAAAAAAAAAAGAGCATAAGTTATTGAGTCAAATTACCTGGACCTTCTATAGGATGATTTCATTAATTCCAGCACTTCCTCTGTCACAGAGGGATTCAGTAGTGAATAAGACATGTCTTGCTTCTCAAAGAACCTCTACTGTGAACAGATAGACAATCTTATAGCTCTACCTAAAATATATATTAATAGATAATAAATAAGATATAAACTTTCATGTCGGTATCAAAGAAGATGAGACTAATTGTAGACAGGGCAAAGAGGTGGGAGAGGCTTCAGAGAGGGCCTTGAGATTGGGCAAGAAGGAAAATTCAATGCAAACTGTTAAATTAACAGTAAATGTTAGTTCAATGTGCTGAATTAGTGTATCTATCCATATGCCTCTTCATCAAGCTGTTAGGAACTAGAGGACTAAGCTCTTGCCTTTTCCCCATGTACCCCCTGCACTTAACACATGCTTATCATCCAATGACTGGCGACTAGTAGATTCTCAGTAATTGTTAATTAAACAGAACTAAACAAGTTGCTAACTTCTGTGTTCTATTCCCCAAAAGAGACAATTTTCTGCTCCAATTGGCTTCTCATTACAGCAGAGGAAGGCTATATTTTCCAAAAGAAGACAAAGTATACTAAGGAAACTAAGTAGCAATACCAAACCTTAAATGTAAGCATCACTTTTACTTGACTGGATTTGCTGAAGATAAAAAGAATCCTATATTGACCCCCTAAATAAAAATCTGTTAAAAATGATATTAAGGGACACTTGGGTAGCTCAGTTCATTAAGTGTCCAACTATTGGTTTCAGCTCAGGTCATGATCTCAGGGTTATGAGATCAAGCCTTGCCTCAGGCTCTGCACTCAGCTCAGAGTCTGCCTGGGATTCTCTCCATTTCTCTGCCCTCCTCCTGCTCACACTCTCTCTCCCTCAAATAAATATATAATTTTAAAAAAATAATAATAATATTGAATGAAAGTCATCAGCTGCCTGGACCTGGACCTAGTCTATAATTCCAGTTTACCACTTCTTGTTTTTCCCCTTTTAGTCATACAAGATCATTCATGGAAACACACATCTGTTTCATCTTCCTTAGAGATGCCAGTTGTTTGTTATTGAACTAAACACTTACAAAATCATTCATTCAAGTATTTATAATATGTATAAAGCCAAATTTATGTTCATGCTTAGGATATGGGGATTTCTAATATGTCACCTCCCTCTTTTGTAATGATAAGTAAAGGACCATATTAATTATTATTTTGTTTGATTATAATTTGTTCTTCATTGCCAAATGGGTATTGAGTCATGTCCTCAAAACCGGAGAAGGAAAAAGCAATTACAGAGAACTAAAAATCTGAGCATTCTAAAAGAGAAATGGGTATTTATCTTTTGTTACACTTTTTATACCTGTAAGGATCTTTTAAGTTAACTCTCTTTGTCATGCAATTAGAAGTCAGGTTCATATGCCTTGGTCCTATGATGGTTCCAATCATTGGTATAGTCATCAAAATGCTAACATTATACCCTGACCTTAAAACCTCATTTCAGGACCTCAAAGTTTTAAGGAAGTGGACCTCAAAGTTTTAAGGAAGTGGAAAGGTGGTAGTGTTATATCAGAAAGAAAATTTTTAATGTAAGGAGTAAGAGGGCTTTGTCTGTTTGTTTGTTTTTGTTTTGTTTTTTAATAGAAATGGGCACATTCATTCCTACCAGTATCACCATCCTCATTGCCTCGCCCCCCAATTTAATTCACAAGTTAATTCTGACCTTAGATAAAGTCCTCTTTTCCAAGAAACCTTCCCTAATCTCTCAGACTAAGATATACAGTACATTTTCTACTATGCTGCATTAGCATCTTTGGGAGCTTTTCAGAGGCTGGACCATAAATTAGCACAAAAACACTTCCATCACATTCTACTGGGTAAGTCCAGGATAAAACCAGCACAAAGGCAACAGGAGGCAAAGTAAACTTCTTGACTTGAAGAAAAAGGGAGGACACATGGTACAGAGATAGAAAGAATTGTTGGTGACCATCTTGGGATTTAATCCATATTGTATGCCCACTTGAGATTTGAGATCATAATTTTAAAGTCAGTATAATTTTTATACTTTTACTTCCTACGTATTGTATTTACTAGAATATAGTTTTGGAGCAGAAAATAGGTATGAAACAGACACGTATTTGAATTCAACCATCTGAGCCGGGAAATAAAGATGTGGCAGAAAAAGATTTAAACAGTCCTAGAAGAGAACACAGGAAGCAAGCTCTTTGACTTCAGCCAGGGGAGCTTTTGGCTAGACATGTCTCCAAAGGCAAGGGAAAGAAAGGTAAAAATGAGCTATTGGGACTTCATCAAGATATAAAGGTTTTACACATCAAAGAAAACAGTTGACAAAACCAAAAGACAACTAACAGAATGAGGAAAGATATTTGCAAATGTCTTATCTGATAAAGGGCTAGGATCCAAACTCTATAAAGAACTTATCAAACTCAACACCCAAAACACAAATAATCCAGTCAAGGAATGGGCAGAAGACACAAACAGACATTTTTCCAAAGAAGACACACAAATGGTCAATAGACACATGAGAAAATGCTCCACATCACTTGGCATCATTGAAATGCAAATCAAAACCACAATGAGTTACCACAACACACCACTTAGAATGGCTAAAATTAACTAGTCAGGAAATAACAGATGTTAGTGAGGATGTAGAGAAAAATGAACCTTCTTACACTGCTGGTGGGAATACAAACTGGTATAACCACTCTGGAAAACAGCATGGAGGTTCCTCAAAAAGTTGAAAATAGAGCTACTCTATGACCCAGCAATTGCACTACTGGGTATTTTCCCAAAGGATACAAACATTGAGATCCAAAGGAGCGCCTCCACCTCAATGTTTATGGCAGCACTGTCAGCAATAGCCAAACCTATGGAAAGGGCGGAGATGTCCATAAGCAGATGAATGGTTAAGAAGACACACGCATGTGTGCGCGCGCACACACACAGAGGAATATTACTCAGCCATTGAAAGGATAAAATCATACTATTTATTTATTTATTTATTTTAAAGATTTATTTATTTATCTGACACGCAGAAATCACAAGTAGGCAGAGAGGCAGGCACAGAGAGAGGGGGAGGCAGCCTCCCTGCTGAGCAGAGAGCCCAAGATGCTGGTGTCAATCCCAGGACCCTGGGATCACAACCTGAGCCAAAGGTGGAGGCTTTAACCCACTGAGCCAACCAGGTGCCCCAAATCTTATTATTTACACTGACATGGATGGAACTGGAGGGTATTATGTTAAGTGAAATAAGTCAATCAAAGAAAGACAACTATCACATGATTTCACTCATATGTGGAATTTAAGAAACAAAACAGAGGGGTATGGAGGAAAGGAGGGAAAAATAAAACAAGATGAAATCAGAGAGAGAGAGACAAACCGTAAGAGACTTTTGACCATCAGAAACAAACTGAGGGTTGATGAAAGGGAGGTGGGCCAGGGAAGAGGGGTGACTGGGTGATGGGCATTAAGGAGGGTACGTAATGTAATGAGCAATCACTGAACTCTGCTCTGAAACTAATAATACACTTTATGTGAATTAATTGAATCTATATAAAATAAAATTTTTACAAAAGTTTTAAATATATAAACAAGGAAATTGCTATGGCAGAGAGGCAAGACAATAAATATATAGGAATTGTAGATAATGAAAAGCTGTATTAAGGACCTTTTGAGATTATAAAATTATTGGGGTGGGAGTAGCAGAATTAGTGAGCTGGAATGATAATCAGAGGGCAGATATAAAGAAGTATACATTATGGGGATAATAAGGAAACAGAACATAAAACCAGAAATAAACTAAACCAGGAAACAAGACAGAAAATAACTTTGTTATTATTAATAGTTCTAAAAATTAGCCATAATTTCAGAACAGAGAGAATTTTTTGGAGGCTGGATTGGAAACATTGCTTAAAGAGGGTGTGAATTGAGTTGAATCTTGGAGATAGGCAGGATTCAGCTAATAGGTGTGCAAAAAGAGGCACACCTAAGACTTGATAGCACTATTTGCATGGAGTGCTTAGAGAATTAAGGATATACTAGGTTTTTACACTGTAAGTAAGGAGTTTAGAATTTGATCTTTGGAAAGTAGGAGTCACTGAAAATACAATTTAGTAGGAAAAAAAATTTTTTTAAAGATTTATTTATTTTTTGACAGACAGAAATCACAAGGAGGCAGAGAGGCAGGCAGAGAAAAAGGAGGAAGCAGGTTCCCCGCTGAGCAGAGAGCCTGATGGAGGGCTTGATCCCAGGACACTGGGATCATGACCTGAGCCGAAGGCAGAGGCTTTAACCCATTGAGCCACCCAGGTGCCCCAGTAGGAAAAATTTTTGATAAAAATAATAATTCAGGAAGATTAGTTTAACATGAGGAAAACTAAGCAAGCTTAACTTCAGTAAGAGGGAGAGAAAAGAGACAAGTTAATAAGAAGCTAACGCAATAACCTGTTGTTACTAAGCATTTCTTTAACGTATGCTTATTAGATGTACAGAATTAAAAGCTTTGCCATTTGTGTCTGGGGAATTCAGGGACTAAAAAAGGAAAAAGAGAGCTCTCAAAAAGATTTTCGAACATATGATAAAAAGCACATGTCTGCAGATAGTGCTGGAGTGGTGGTGAACAGCCTGAAGGCAGTTGCTTATGGATGGTCCTGTTGGTTTGACTATGTCTTAAGGATCTTTGAATTTCCTTCCTAAGGTTCTAGGAAGTTGTCTTGTGAGTTGTTTGGAAAGCAGTTGTAAAACTACCAAAAGATAACTTTAAGAGTCTATGCAAACAGAATAAAGAAGTCAGCTGAAGCAGTAAATGGGCCCATTTCAAGCAAGTGTTGTTTCAGCAATCTTTTTCCTAACTGGAGAAACAATGGTGTTGTGTTGTCTCAAAAATGCCTATTTACAAAAATGCAACGTGCTGCAGTAGGGCTGATTCCACAGTTCACATCAGCAGATTCCTAATTTGCTTTAAAAAGAGACTTCGAAATGACATTGATTTTGTTTTCTGTACCTAGTGCCTTCAGATGGTTCCCAGCCAAGGAGGATGTATCCCAATTTACATTGTTTTTTGCCTGCTTCCTACTGGGTATCAATAATTCTTAATTCTTATATTAAGTTAAAAAAATTATAGTCTCTTTAAAAGCTTTCTAGGCCATAATGTTATGATATAAGAGAATACCATGCCAACTGTTAGGTTTCATTCATTTATTCAGAGTTTATTCACTGACACCTGCTGAGAATGGCCAGCAATCCCTGTTTGGAAGGGTGAAAGGTTACTCCAGACTTTGCTCTTGAAAGAGAGGAGAAGGCAAGGGGTTCACAGGCAAAGACCCTTTGCTCCCCATTCTCCCCCTGCTTTTATTGGCCCTTCAGGATAATCACAAATCCTTATCACTATTTCTCAAGCAGGTAATGTGTGACAAGGGGTCTTACTAAAACTATGAGGATCATTTACAGGAAAGATAAGATGTGCTAATCTGCCTGTTCTTCTAAACACAGCCTAAGGGACAATGCATAAGTCCTTTAGATCACAGCGTAGTTATTTAGGCAAAGAAAGCTTCTGGGAAGGCAACTCTGCACAGCATTCCAAAGGCAGAATGGTTGCTTGCTCCCAGGGCCTCTGTGTTACATTTTAGCAAACCAGGTATTATGGCTGATTTCATGCTCTACATTAACCGTAACAGGAACCTACTGTGCATCAGGCATTACTCAAAGGTCTTGTCTTTATAGAGCTTACTTTATAGTAGAATTTATGTTCCAGGATATGCCAGGTTAACAAATTACCCCCTGGGAAAGCTATTTCAATGAAGGATTGTATTTCTGTAAAACATAAAAGGAGTAAACAAGGGCATGATTTCTCCAGCCCTCTTTCATTGCTTCTCCCATATTTGCATACTACCTTATGTATTTTCTCAGCAGTGAAAACTGAGATACCAAGTATGTCCTTCCCACAAAGCAGAAACTATATATTTATTTTGCTGCTCATAAACTACACTATACCACACTTTAGGCTCAATTTTCATATGAATGTTGTGATATAAGAAGACTGAGCAATGAAAATAGAACTTGCTAACTCACAAAATTGTTTGATGCGAAGTCTGTGATGCCAAACTATCAAAATAGTTTGATGATTGTGTGCCAAGGTCATCACTGATACTTAGTAAAACTAATTAAATATTTATATAATTGAAGTGAAATACATCAAAATCTTGTATAAATGAAAAACCTTCCTTCTTCAATAGTTCATTTTAAAATTTATTTTTCTTTTTAATTTTTTCTTATATTTCTCCACATCTTTTTCTTCTTCTTTCCCCTTTTTTCTTAATTTTTTTCAACTATTGAAAATACTAGATAGACTTAATTTGTAAGATTTAATCTTTATTTATTTATTTATTTATTTTTGATGGTGGGACAAAGCACATTAACCCTGAGCACCGTTACTTACAGCTTTGAAAGAAAGAAGGCTGCTGAGGAGATCCTCAATGGTTTACACCTTGGGCAGTGTAAGAGTGAGCTGGAGCTGTTGGGGAAGCTTATGTATGGCAAGTGGAGTGTAGTAGGTTAGGTTCCTCAGGGCTTCCTGAGGGTTGGTTAATTTGAACGATTTTGCAGGTTCTGCAGTCTCATAGCTATTTCTGATTGTATGGTCCCTGATCTAGTGTGATTAGTACTGGTGAAGAGTGGCCCAGAGTGTAAACGTTTGTTAAGGGAAAGAATTGGAATGTAGACTTAATCAGCTATTCAGGAAAAGGTACTATCAGGTTTCAGTCTACCCAAGGATGGAACACTAGGCCAAGATAGCATTTTAATAAAACTCCATTACATGGCTGTTTATAATGTGTTTGATCAGGTTTATGTAAGATAGAGTTTTCTTTCATTCGCAGTCTAGCAGGGGTAACCTTATGACTAGTGTCAAGCTTAGGGATTCATACTGGTTAACCAGTTATAATCATAATCATGATCATAATACTTAGAGTACAAAAACAAAACCAGAGGGATACATTGTCACTGATGTCTACGAAATAGTGTGGTTTTCCAGTTATATATACTGCACTAGTGTGTGTGTGTGTGTGTGTGTGTGTGTGAACTGCTGCTATGAAACTTTCCTAATTGACTAAAAACACAAGTGATTACCTAATTAATTCTTCCCAGCACCAACCCTAATAAACAAATGCATCAGCAGCAAGAAGTTACAAAATTTGTAAATTTTGTATAAGAAATGTGTAAGAAAATCGTAGAACTTAGTGAAATCAAGGAATTCAACAATAGTCTCAAGCACAGTGATTACATTAAGTCTATTTTAACTAATAATGCCTCCTGTCCTCAAGTTTCAGAATACTCTTTACATTTTGCAGTCACACTTTTGTTTTTGTCAAAAAGGAAAACCTTTTCCAATTATTCTTGAACTCCAATTTTCTTGGACGCATATTCCTCAAATGAATCCTCTGAAGTCCAACTCAAATTTTGCTCTGATAGTGAAGTCCTTTACTGTCTGCTTAATCAACTCACTTTAAGCGACTTATAATATTCATATTTTCTACTTCCCTGGAGCTCTTTTAATTATCTGCTAGTTGAAGAATAATTATAATCCAAAGTAGAGTATAAGTATTACATTAGTCTTCCTGTATATAAATATATATGTATATATATATATCTACATATATAATATTCATGAAGTCATAGAACTCTCTATTTTTGATGAGTGGATTCAAAGAAAATGGTAAAGTGTGAACTGAACATTATAGGTAAGCTTAATAAAGTGGAAAAATGTCTAGACTCAGAATTAGAAGTCCTTAAGTCTCTGTTTTGCTATTGACTGGCTCTGAAAAATAGTTTCTTTAGACTGCTATAGCAAAATCCCATAGACTGGATAGCTTATAAACAACAAAACTTTATTTCCTATAGTTTTGGAAACTGGAAGTTTGAGATCAAGGTGCCAGCAGGGTTGGTTGAGGTGCCTCTTCCAGGCTGCAGAGCTGTTGTGTTCCTACACAGCTGAAGGTGTTAGGGAGTTCTATGGGATTTTGTTATAATGGAACTAATCCCTTTTATGAGGGTTCTACCCTTAGAATCTAATTAGCTCCCATAGAACTCACCTACTAATACTATCACTTTGGGGCGGTTTGATTTTCAATATACAAATTTTGGAAATATACCAAATTTCAGTTCATAGCAGAACAAAAAATTGCAAAAAAATATTACAAGCACCTGGGTCTTGATATTTAGGTTCTTTTCCAGGAACTGTATAATGTGAATATATATCTTCTATGAAATGTAATTTATACTATTTAAAATCAGTATAATGCCAAATTGCCTACTTTAAATAATATTGTGAAAATTAATACTTGTATTTAAAAAACACTTCCTAAAAATAATTAATTAATTAAAATAAAAACCAGTTTCTGTTTCCCTAATATAAATTAGCCAATTAGCTAGGTCTAGGGATAGAGCACTAGCTAGCTATGCTGTTTTACCAATTAAAATATGCACATTTTTCACATTTTAACATCCCTAAAATCAAATATCTTACCACTAATGATTTGTTATGATCACCATGAACTATATTTTTGCAGTTGACAATTTCTGAAATCATAATTCATGGAGAAATATGGTAAAATGCAGTTCTCACCTTTAACTTTAGCTGAGGAAACAAAAAAACTCATAGAACTTAACAGAAACTGTCTATGCAATGTTATCAGAAAATATAGAATATAGTATAGGATCACAATAAAAGGGACAATGAAGTTCATAGGAGTGGTGTTATGGGCTGGATTGTATGCCATGAGAACTTATATATTGATGTCCTAATGCTTGGTATATCAGAATGTGATTGTATTTGGAGACCGGGCCTTTAAATAGATAACAAGTTAATATGAGTCCACTAGGGTAACCTTAGACCAGTCTAACTGATGTTCTTATAAGAGGAAACTGGACACACAGAGAGACACCAGAGATACAGGCACACAGAAGAAAGACCATATGATGACATAACAAGAATGGAGTCATCTGCAAGCCAAGTAGAAAGATCTTAGAAGAAAACAAACCTGCCAACACATTGATATTGGACTTCCAGGCTCCAGAACTGTGAGAAAATAAATTTGTATTGTTTAGGCTGTCCAGTCTTGATGGTTTGTTATGGTGCAGACTACTATAGGTGACCCAAGAGAGCTCCTACACAAGTTGATGTCTCAGGTGAGAACCACAGGATGAATTGTAATTAGCCCAATGAGGATACCACTGAAAAAAAGCATTCAGTGCAGAATTAATAAACCCTTAGGGCAGGATATGAGGAAAAAGAGTGTATTCATAGGACAGCAATATATATGTATATAGCAGTTATAATTATAATATATTAATTCACATATTAAAATTATTAGAATATTCTCTAGCCAACATTTGTCATACACATGAGAATATATAATATACTATGTGTGTGTTTCTATGTGTGTAAGGAACTGTCTGCTTTATAAGGATCAAATATAAAAAAAGAGTTGGTAGATTAAGAGTTCAAACCTTTTTAGTTTCCTGGAGCCTATTAAAACTCCCATCTATTCATTTTTCCCTTTTCCTGTGTTGCTTGCTCTCATTGAGACTTTACTGTCATTCCCCCTATGTTTGCCTTTCCACTTTTCTCACACATAAGTGTTATTTCTACACATTTTCATTTATAAGTATATGAATTTGGAAGTTCACGTAATTACCTAAGGCTTAAAAGCTAATGATCTAGGGATTCACAGGTAACGCCTTTATCAACATACTTCATGTCACTAAGTAGTGAAAATGATAGTGATACAATCAATTATTAAGCATATATATGTTTAATAATTATATTGCTTTGAAGAAATACATAGTAGGGAAAGTGTGGATAATAGCATGAAAGTTCATTTCATAGCAGAGCACATTTTTGAGAAACCTTTTATACATCAAATTTACATTCACATCATCTTAAAACATCAGGTAGATAAAGTTTAGAAAATGTAAACATTAAAATGTTCATTAATTTTGAATAAATAAACAAATAAAAATCACCTCTATTTGAAAGGTGTCCGGTTCCCATTTGACCTAAGTTTATATTCTATTACTAGGAAGCCTGGGGGTGAGGGGGTGCGGATGGTGGGGGCATGACATTGCTCAACAGTTTCCCCTGTCCGAGGGAACAACATCTAAGTTTTAGCCTGCATTTGCTTACCAAATAAGTACTGCTGATTTTGTCTTCTTTGTTGCTTCTGTTCAAAGAGATTTTTATAGGAATGTATCAGTTTTACTATAGAGTCTGGCATACAATAAGCACTCAAAATATATAGGTAAATGGAGTTGAGTATTGAATCTATGCACAATGCTTTTAAAAACTTCAGCTGGCACAAGTGAGTGGGTGTGTTAAATGTGCCCATAACCTTGGTGTGTTGTCTGTAGGTTAAAATATATTGATCTTTATATTTTAGGCATTTGGCAAATGTTATTTCCTTTACTAATTTACCCACATTTGAAGATAAATACACCCTCAATCCCAAATACTGTGAAATATTATAAGATTATTTCAAAGGTTTGAAGACATTATAATTTAGTCATATTTAATAACCTTGAGAAAGAATAATTCTAACCATAAAGCAAGTGTTTTTCAAAGAACAGAGAAAGAAAGGGATTTATTTAGTTTTCTGTTCTTTACTAGGTTTATAAATATGAAATACAGGACTGAAGCTTTTCCTTCTCTAAAGGGGAATAGAAGTGGGATATAAAGTGTACTTAAAAAGTAATAAATTCAGTATTTATAACCTCCAGAGTATTTACATGGAAAAAATTTACCCACTGCTATGGTCTGCATGTGTGTGTGCCATCAAAATTCATATTTTTAATCCTAATTCCCAATATGGTGGTATTAAGATGTGGGGCCTTTGGGAGGTATTAGGTCATGAAGGCAGAGTCCTTATGAATGGGTTTAGTGTGCTTATAAAAGAGATGCCAGAGATCTCGCTCACAACCTTCCTCAGTTTGAGACTGGGAAGAGGGTCCTCCTCTGACCATGCTGGAATCCTGATCTCAGACTTCCAGTTTCCAGAACTAAGAAATAACTTTCTGTTGTTTATCAGCCACTCATTTTGTAGAATTTTGTTATAGCAGCACAAACAGACTAAGACACTGCATCTTACTAATCACTAGGGGTGTTTGTTCAGTAAAAGGTAATGTGCTTGTTTAGGCTTACACATTATGATAGCATTGCCAGTGTATCATGTAAATAAGATTTATTTCATATTATACAAGTTAAACGAATAGGAAGGAGCTGTCCATTTTTGAAGTAAATGAGAAGAAACTGGAGAACATATCTGTGTCAGTACTGCCACTGCCTCAGGGGCTTCATGTGAATTGGGAAAGGCAGCTCCCTTCCCTCCTGGTGCTTATAGTAGCACGTTGTGAGCAGAACCACAGTGGATTTCAGCCACTGGCAGTGCCTTTGGCAGGCATCATGGGTAGTGATCAAGCTGCACCATCAGAAGTGGCAAGTGTTTTCACACCATAGTGAATCTGAAATTCTTTTAACTGAAGAAATGTAGATGTTTAGTATTAATAATACTTAAGCTCCCTTGACTTCCCTAACAAAGAAACCATCAACCTATGTGGCGTGGCATGCTCTTGTTTTGCTGAATACGGTAATTATGCTGTCAAACACCATCTTATGTTGTTTTCTGTTCACCTGCAACACTCCACATTTCACATTATTTTATTTTTTGCCTACTCAAATGCTCTCCATTGCATTGTTTCCAGCTTGAATTCCACATTTGCTAAAGACATTTTAGCCCAGGATATAATTTTTTTCTTTGGAATTCTGATAGAGTGTTAATGTCTGGAATATTTATGTATGTCAGATTACTCTTTATATTACTTATTAACATATTATCCACCTTCTTTCACAAGGATCTGAGGCAGCTCACAATTCATAGGTTTGAGGAAATAATGGTAAAAGAATATATTAGTAGGAGTTCTCCAGAGAAATAGAAACTGATAGGTTGTGTGTGTATGTGTGTGTTTGCATGTATGTGTTATAGCATATAAAGACAGCAGAGAGAGAGAGAGAAAGAATTATTTTAAGGAATTATGCCATGTGATTGTGGGGACTGACAAGTCTAAAATTTGTAGGACAGGTCAGCAGGCAGGAAATACAGGCAAGAGTTGATTTGCTGTCTAGAATCTGAATTCCATAGAGCACCAACCTGGAAACTCAGGTGGAGTTTCTGCATTGAAGGCTTAAAGAGAATTTCCTTTTCAGGAAAACACAATCTTTGCTCTATAAGACCTTCAACTCATCGGATGGGGCCCATATACATTGTGTAGGGTAGCACTCACTGAGACAAAATAATTAAGTAATAATATCATGTAAAATAGTTCAAATTACCATTGAAATACTAATTAAACCAACGATTACAATAGTTTTGCATCTATCAGAGAAATTTATGTAAATCACTAATTCCATTATGTTAGAGGCCAGCATTAAATGGTCAGAGTAAACTCTTTCTTGTTCTGAATAACTATAGTATTATATTTTGACAAAGTCAGATGATAGTTTTTTTCTTTTTGTATTACTAAATATTGGAATTCTGTTTATTATGAAAACCTCCTCTGTTTTCTTACACACTTAGTGTGTCTTGAGGTAATACAGGCTGCCTAAGATTTCTTGAAATTTATGGCAGATATTTCTGTTTTACTAGAGTCCATCAAGTCCACATGTAGTTTCCTTGCTGTTCAGGCTGTCGCCTCACTGACATGTGTAACAAATGTTCTTACTTTCACTAAGTATCTAACAGTCACTTATTCAATGGCTTTGGCCACTAGGAGACAGAACTGTTCTAAAACTAACCTACCCGGAGATTTCACTTCTAAGACTTAGTTAATTGCTTATAAATAATCCCTTCAAAAGCTCTTTACTTCTTGTCTTACTCAATTAAAAAAAATTCATTAAATGCAAATTTTACAAGTTTTATCAACCTCAAGGCAAGTTAAGCACTTTCTCTCTATTATACTTACATATTATCTCTTGCAGATATATGACTATCTTGTATTAGAAAATATTATATTCCATTGAATGAATTATGCAAAAATATGTGTGGTAAGGAGGAGACCTTTCATCTGTGTATGAATCTGCCGTGGTCTCCTCCACTAAGGATGCCTCAATTTACTAACCAGAAGAAAAAAATCTTAATTTTATGATTTATAAATTTAAAAAATCATGCTTTCAGTAACAAAAATTGAGATCTATAAAAGAAAAAGAAGGAAATGTAACTGTTAACTTTTATAGGGAACAATATAAGGATTAGTTTATTTAACTAAAACATAATACATCTCTAGCATTCAGCAAGTACTTTAACAGCTATTCAAACTAGAATGAAATATAAAAACAAAATGGTGAGTCTGAGTCCTAGTGCAGCCCCTTATGAATGGTGTGACCTTGGCTAAGTTATTCCAAATTCAATGAGTCTATGTTCTCTTTTATAAAGTGTCAAAAAGATGATGTTTATTCTGTAGGATGATTGATGATTATGTAATTGTTTTGCAAATTCTAGAGTATGTTCCAAATATGAAGTATGTTAGATTGTATTTACTTAACATGCAGATTTTTTCTGATAAGATAATACAGTAAATATAGGAGAGGAGTGGGAAGCAAGAAACCTTGGTTAAATAACTAATAATTTGCTCTATTTTATCAGCTAAATATTTTGGATGACGGCTTTAAATGAGGTTGTGTTTGGAAGGAATAAAAAATCTCTTGGGTATTTTCTAGCTCTAAAATATGATAACACTATTATTTATTGCTTTGTTTTAATTAGCTAGGTGGATATTTTCCATTTATTTTATAGATCAATAAACTATAATTTTAAGAAAGCATTAGTGACCAGTATAAGATCTCATATTAAGTCAGCAGCTGTGTTGAGATAAGAATTTAAAATAGAGCCCATAATTTGTCACTACTGGCTGGTGTTCCCTCTGCTGAAATCCTCTGCCTTGACACTACTTCTAGTTACTATAATCTAACTGATTCCATTCATATAAACCATTATAAAAATGACATTGATATAATGCATATAAATAATGATATTGATATATTGGATATGCTCTTGTTCAATGTTTCAGACCCTGTGCTAATGTACTGAAACAACCAGAAGCATAAGGCATACCTGCTGCCCTCAGGAAGCTCACAGCCTTGCAGAGGACCTTATGCACTGCCATTTTTACACTAGGTTGCTTGGCTAAACACATGTATAATGTGTTTTGGATAGTTAGAATTAGACAGTAGCCTTTAACATTTGCTATAAAGTACCTCAAAGAGAAGGATAAGAAAAACTCATTGCTCTGCTCATTAAAAGTATGGTGAGGAAAGAGATGCATCATTCTGAAAGAATAATGAAGAATCCTAATTAGAACAGGAATTTGTACATTAGACATGGCATTTTAAAATCCTGTGCCTGGTAATGTATGCATACATAACAAATATAAATCATCCTCTTCATACACATTTTTTATTTAATCTTCATGACAAAACTGTGGGATAGATTTATTCCAGTATTACAAATGATGAATCTAATGTTCAGATATTAGGAAGTATAATTTTGCTATTTGTCTTCCTCATTAAATTTTAAGTTCTCAGGAGAGAACATGTAATAGTGGAAACAACTTGCTTGTACTGAATTATCTCTTCCATGAGAGCTATGTGAACCTGAGCAAGTTATTCTCTCTAAATCTAGGTTTCCTTGCCTTTAAGCAGAGTTATATAAAAAGCATAAAAAGTCTTGGGAAGGCATGATACATATTAGTAATACAATGGATGTTTTCCACATGTAAGACACCATTGTATATTAGCAGAGAGTCCATGAATAGACTCTTAGAATCTGTGGGGAAGGATGCTATCTGGTAATACTCTGCAAGAGAGCTTCTAATACAACTGGCTACTTAGTAGCTCTGAGGAAACCAAACCTGCCCATTAATTATTTGTAAAATCATTAATTAATGTATAAATAACTTGAGGATGATACAGGCAAATCCTTTTAGTAACTCAATGAAAGCTTAAGAGATACTTGACTAAATCCAGGTAATTATTAGAGCATGCCACTTCAACAGATAGTTTCTGGTGATTCTCATTCCATTGCTCAAGCACATACAACATGGCGATGCAAGAAATGATGAAGGTTGAACAGAAGTTAAACTGAAACATGCAAATGAGACCATTTTTTGTTTGTTTAAATATTGATTGTTACACCTTGGTCAAACTCCGTTTGTAATATAAAAGTTTTCACCTTTAAAAGAAAAATGTACATGTTGCAGTTTGCAGGGTTTGGGCTGCGGGAGGGAGGAGAATACAACCTGGGAGTTGGTAAAAGGCATGTCTGGTCACCAGGCGTTAGTACCTACACCAGAACTTTCAGGGTCATTTAATTATTATTCGGAACCAAAGTGACCAAATGCCAGTTCTGCTGCTTATCTCCAACTGACTTCTTTTTTCACAGAGGAGAGACAAACACTTCAAAACAAAGTTGCTTTGATTTACAAACATTATAAATCGGCGACAAAACAAACAGAGCAACAAATTCCTTATGGAAGGAGGACACATAGTGGATAAGGTTCTCCTTAAACAATGTTGGAGATGCTCAAAACAACCATATTGCAATAGAGATGCTAACCCTAAACTCAGAAAGACAGGCTATCTAAGCACAAAATGAGTGAAGCAAATACAGTCCTTCAATGTTGTGAGAGTAAAGAATGCTTGACTTATCTGCCAATGCAAAAGCTATGCTTTAAGACCTAGCATCCAAAACTTTAAGGAAGGCCTCATTTTTACCTTTTATAACTTCATTTCCCTTACTACTCAATTTCACAATTGCAAAGATCAATCTTTCCAAGTAGTTGATTGATTGCCATCATTGATCTTGTACATAGAAGGTAGGAAAAAAACCAAACAAACAAACATAAGTCTTGCTCGGCATTTTAGCAAAATTCCTTTATTAAGTGTTTATATTGGCAGAACTCAAATATATGTTCTTGGCTTGGAAATGGTTCCCTGATGGGCATAGATTGCTGGTCAACCTCCTACTCACCCTGATAAATTTCTTGATTTGTGGTGAAAAAGACGAAGAAAAGAAGATACAACTTTCTAAATGCCAGAGGAAAAAATAAAGATAAACTTTACTAGGGTCAATGTAAACTGAATCTAAACTTCCATATCCCTTCCAAAGTATCAGCAAACATTTTTATTCCAAATTTATTGTCTTTTCTAAAACCTCAATATTCTGTTTTCTACAAACCTTCCTCCATGGGTATATTGGTGTCCTTAGCTTGACCCTTTGGCTAAAGATGGAAAATAGTAATACTATGTTCATCTGAGCAGTTTTTGTAGAACCAACCTATGTGGCTGCCCTGTGAAATAGCTCTCATTTTATGTCAATTTCTATTGACAGACAGAAACTACTTGTGTTAGAAAGGATTCTCTAGACTTAAGTCAAAAACGTAGGATGATTGGTATTTTATGTCTATGAACCAAAAGCGAATAGCACCATGTTTCAAATATTTGCTAACCTTCTTTGTGCCAACCCCAATCAAGCTTCCTTTCTATATGTTATGGAGACATTTAACTCAATTCAATAAACATTTATTGAGAATGGTCAATACTTTATTAGGCATGGGGAGCACAAATTTAAAGATTTATTTATTTATTTATTTATTTATTTTAGAGAAAGCAAGAGAGAGCACAAGTGTTCAGGGAGGAGCAGAAGGAGAGGGGGAGAAAGAATTTCAACCAGATCCACTGCTGTGTGGGGCTTGATCTCACGACCCTGATGTGGGGCTTGATCTCACAACCCTGAGATCATGACCTGAGGGGAAATCAAGGGTCGGACACCTAACTGACTGAGCCATACAGGTGCCTTGGCAGCACATATTTAGAAGACATGAACACTAAAGACAGTCAGGTAAACAAATGTAATCAAGTGTGGTACGTGAAAGAAAAGGACTATACTGAATTTATAGAGGTGAGAAAGAAGTAACGATGAAGTCTTCCATGAGTGGAAGTGAGAAAGGTGACCAGGGAAGCATTCTCAGAAAGAATTCAATTATTCAAAAAAATAATTCAGCCCAAGTTGAATTTTGAAAGATTATGAGGTCTTGCCTTTTTTAAGATCAAAAGTGACCATAACCTGGCCAAGTTTTTCCTGGAAATATTTAAGTTTTAATTTGAAAGAAAAACTGTGGCTTGATCTTAAGGTTTTCTTTCTTGAAGGAGAGTAACTCTGACCCCATCCTGTTCTTTGCCTTGCTACCTATTTTGATGGCTTATGAATCACACTTTCTCTGCTCAGTGTGATAGCCCAAACTCTGCTGTATACTGCATTCTATCTCTGTTTTTGCCAATGTTTCTATACTAAACTAGAATCTTTTGTCTTATTGCCCCATTCTCACACTTTTTCTTTCTTTAATCCTCCCTCAAAATTAGTGTATTTTATTCCTATATGCTTTATTAACTTCACGTATTGAGTAGTTCATATGAAACTATTTCACCCCACTAAGTTTCAAAACCTCATCTCCAATATGATAGCAATAATACCACTTCAAAGAGTTCTTGTGAGAATTAAATTAGTTACTGTGTGGAAGGTGCTTAGTACATTGCAAAGCACAGTGCACATACTCAATAAATATTAGCTGGTATTAAAATATTCAAGAAGAGTACTTAATACCCCATGCCCCAATCCTATCATTTCAGATAAATTTTCTGTTTCTCCTCCCTTTAATACTCTTAGTTTGAATGTAGATCTTTCAAAACTCAGTAAATATTCTGAAAGAATGTAAAAGGCTTTTTGGGCAACACACTACTATTCAAAATTCATCAGAACTTTCTCAAGTGTGGGCAAACAATTTATATTTCTAATGGTCTTTTCAATATAACATGCATCTTTTTTTTTTCATCTAAAGCAAGTATATTTTGGTTATATATTATTTTATGATTATTTCCTGTAAGGGTCATTGGGGGATGATTTAGAGCCTGTAAACTTATTACAATCTCCCTCATAGTGAGGTATAGCTATATATCTATGCTCTAGGAGTGATTATTCCTACCAGGTCTTGACCTTAACACCATAAGATATCGACTTCCCTGCTCCTTTTTTCCTTCCTACTGGTGGGGAAATTGTGGAAACTGGACCAACCATCTGCCATAAATGCACAAATGAAAGTCAAAAGTCAAGGATTATATACCCAATTACCCTCAGCTAGTTTGCCCATTTTTGAACAGATACATAAGAAAAAAAAATAACTTAAATTCAGGCATCTCAATTATAGTAGCTTAGACAGTACCTGAGATATGCCAATTTCTTTTAATTTGCATAGAAATATTTTAATCTCCATAGCAAGTGTAAATCTACATATAATTGATATACTTTGAGATATCTGCCCTCTATACTAAAATTCTGAGTCTCTTCACTATAAAATATTTGGAGCTTTTAACATAATATTTAATATCTCTTCAACTTCTAAATAAGAAATTGTTTTGCAAGTGAGGAAAGATAATAGAGGGTTCATAGTCTTTATATTTATCTGCTTTACATCTTAACTATTATTTAAGTTCAGTTGTAGAGCACAAAAGAGTAAGCAGCCATTTTAGGAGTATCACAATTGTATCAGATTGATATATTTCTACATTGTCTTATATAGGTACCAGGAATCACATGACTGGATTTTAAGAGACTTATAGGTGTTTTATTCTACCTGATAGCTAAAAGCCACTTTTACCTCACTTATCAGTTAAAAAAAGGGGTGGGGAATGTATTAAAATTTGTTTTCTCAAAAAGAAAAAGTGCTTATTGCCAAAAACCTACTAGAAATACTATCTAGGTATTCCTTAAGATATAGAAAAAGTAGAAATATCATTTGCAATAAGAGAAATTAAGTGTGAGAATTTATGCTCATCATAGGAACAATATCTTTCTAAACATAATCTGTGAGAATCAGAAATAAGGTGTAATTTATATTCATACTTTTTCATCTCATTAGAATCTTTTGTGAGCAATCTTTAGCCTGGAGCATCTGTTTCTGTTTCTAGAAATGCAGTTAAAAAGCAAGATTTAACTATTTGGACTTTCAAAGTTTGCATTAAAGCTGGTAGACAAAATTCACTTTTAGCCTTTCAGTTAATTAACCAATTTAACTCTTAACCTCACCTTTTACAGTGTTAAAGGAGTGAGATGTTTGTTTCTCACAATTATAACTTAAAGCTTACATGGGACAAGATGATAATTTCCCTCATCAACTTAATGTCCTATTCACAGAAGTATGATTTTAAATGGAAAATGTGGGTCATGTCAAATTTAATACAATAACTTCTCTTGTACTTTTTGAAAATTTCTGTTTTCACCCTAAGAGAAATTTACCCATCTCACCCTTTATAAAACAAGTGATAAAACATGTACAAAATTTCTTGTACAAAATTGTTTAAAGTGTCTGCACCACCACATCCTTAGAGCTGCTTATTAAAGTATTACTACCTGGACACTTTCTGGCCTATATAATAATATGGGTTGCATTTCAATTACTGGCATCAATATTTTTAAATTTTTCCAAATATTCAATTTACAATTTCTGTATACATATAATTCCTCCTTCCATGCCCCAAAGAATGAACTAAGATTTCCTGTTTCACCTATTTAGTGATCATGATGATCATCTTTATTGGTGACCATTTGTCAGGGAGTTCTATGAGGCTGAATCATTGGAAATATTTTACCCATTCCTCTGTATAGTTTACTTAAAACCTGAAAGAGTAATTACAGTGTCAGTTTTAAGTGTCAGGATTTGTTTGTTTAGAAAAACCTTTTTAAAGAGTTTTTTAGAGTTTTGTGTTCATATTAAAGTTGAGCTAAAGATACAAAAAGCTTCCATCTACTCCCTGCACCTGTCCCTCCCAACACAAAGCGTCCCCTACTGTCAACATGTAATCTGGATTTTGATAAGACAATTAACAATTAGGAATATGGCAACAGAACAGTTTCTATATGTTAACATTTCCAGCCCTTGGAAAAAATATGAGAAAAAAAAGGACACATGATCACAGGAGCCTTTTTTCTCTTACTACTGCATGTTCACATCAATGGTATACATTGATTCCTGTGCAATAGAGACTACTGGATATGCTGTTTAGATCTTTTGCTGTCATCTCACACAGTATCTAAAACCGAATAAATGTATCATCTCACTATACCACCAGTAAGCCTCTCTAATTCAGATTCCTTTAGCAAAATTCCTGTCTCTGTCACTTATATCCCTAACCTTAGTGCTACATGGCTGGGAATGTTTTAATCTTTCTTCATATTCCAGTGGCCAACTAATTTTAAAATTAGATACTTTTTTTCATGTCTTAGTTTTCTTTTTTTTTTTTTTTTTTTTTTTAATGAATCTCATCATTTTAGGTCCATTTCCAACAAACCTCCCACCTATACCAATCCTAATCTGAACCCAGATCTGGGGTCATCACTTTGCACCTCAACTGGTACAATAATGACTTCCTTGCTAAGTTCTCATATTCGTTTATATTGATCAAATAGAACTGATCTAAAATCCCTAATCTGACCCCAGATCTGGGGTCATCACTTTGCACCTCAACTGATACAATAATGACTTCCTTGCTAAGTTCTCATATTCGTTTATATTGATCAAATAGAACTGATCTAAAATCTATCTTAGGGCACCTGGGTGGCTCAGTGGGTTAAGCCTCTGCCTTCAGCTCAGGTCATGATCTCAGGGTCCTGGGATCGAGCCCACATCAGGCTCTCTGCTCCACAGGGAGCCTGCTTCGTCCTCTCTCTCTCTCTGCCTGCCTCTCTGCCTACTTGTGATCTCTGTCAAATAAATAAATAAAATATTTAAAAAACAAAATCTATTTTAATAATATCACTGTTTTCCTAAGAAATCATCTCCGTTCTCAATTATTTTCACCTTTTTCATACCTGTGCTTGTGTTTATGGTTTTATGCCTCATAATCTGACTATTCTCTATATATCCAGACTTATTTCAGAAGTTTGGTCATTTATTTCACTGATTCTACCAATGTATCATATTTATTTCATCCTAAGGGTTCCTTCTAAGACTTTTCTCCCTTCTTCTAAGACTATCTCCTGATAGTACTTTCATTCACCCATGACAAACACACATACTTCTCACAATGTCATCATTTGAACAAATCACACATTCTCATTTGCCTATGGTATTACTTGGGCAAATGTCTTAATATCTTTGACCTGGTTTTCTTCTCTTCAGAATAGAGATATTAATATCCATCTTGTGGGTATTTGTTATATGGATTATGTGGAATAATACATATACAAACACTTTGTATTTATATGAAGTATGGAGCTAGTAAATGTTCATTTCCTCAGTTCTCTAGTTCTCGAGAAATTTTCTTAGAATTCTTACAATTCTGTTTGTCTATACAGCTAATATAGAATCAAATCCTAACATTCTAAAAGTGCTTCAAGGTCTGGCCCTGCTTGAGGTGCCTCTATGCCTTGGGCAGTTAAGCGCCTGCCTTTGGCTTAGGTCATGATCCAGGGTCCTGGGATAGAGTCCCACATGGGGTTCAGCAAGGAGTCTGCTTCTTCTTCTCCCTCTGCCCCTTTCCTTGCTGTGCTCTCTCTCTCTCTTTCAAATAAGTTAAATCTTTATTATAAAAAATCTGGCCTTACTCAAGACTCATTGTGTGACCTTTCTCAACAGTGCCTTTTAAACTTACCAATCTGAGCTATGAATAACTTAAAATGCTTACAAATTTTGTGCCCCTCTTTATTTTCTCACAAATACTATTTCCTCTTCACCAGAATTTCTTATCCTGTCTTCTATTCTTTCTCTAATGGACTAGCTAGTACTTGTCATTCATTCATCAGTTCAATGGCTCCTTTTCCCAGAAAACTTTGCATCCTCCTGTTTTGATCTGGTATTCTTTTTTATTAAAAATATTTTCTCAGAAGTTTATCATTAAACTTACAATGTTATATAGAAATGAACACTGACTCTTTTGCGTCTCTCACTGGCCTGACAGTATATTGAAGAAGGAAGAATTTTGATCATCTTTGTGTATCCAGTGTACTGCCTGACTCAATATAAGATTTTTTTTAATTGTTAAAAAAGTAGATTTCTTATGAAAATTCCAATTACTTTGCCTAAGTATGCTTGATACTTTATACTAGTCTTCTCTTTCAAATAAACCATAAACTCCTTGCGAGTATGACCACATATTTCTATGTTATTCGTATTACCTCACATATGGGTAAATAATGATCACAGAAATGAAAAAAATATATATTTATAAAATGAAAAAAGGGGATGGCAGAGTAGTTCTTTTGAAGTGGCATAAATCACTACATAATGTATTATCGTCAAGATTAATCTTGTACCATCTAACTCCTAAAAAGTCAGCTGAACTCAGAAGTATGCTGCTTGCAATGTTAAAGGAAAAAATATATTTTGACATCAAAGCAATAGTTTGATACTTTCATGAAATTTCTCAGAAGTTTGATAAATATTTTTATTTCTTTTCTGGAATTTTACTCTAAGAAATAAATATTTAAAATAGAAGCCAGCTGCTATGATTCTATATGATAGTAATATTTTTAAAATAATGATAGTTGGTATTTTTAGGGCCTTCTATGTTTTAGGTAATTATATGGCAATTTACAAATATTATTTCTAAACTTTCCAACAACTTAGAAAAATAGTCATTATCCTCCTTTTATGTATAAAGTGGCCAATATGTAATTAGAAAGATTAACTAACTTGTTTTGGGTTACATAACTACTAAGTAGAGTTAGAACTCCATTCAGATTGATCTGTGTCCAAAGTTCATATATTATATTTTATACTGGATGCAATCAGTTGACTCAAAATTTATGTCTCCCTTAGAACTTTAGAATGTGAACTTACTTGGTAAATAGGATCTTTGCAGATGTTGTCATATTAAAATGAGGTCATCCTGAGTTAAGGTAGGCCTTAACTCAAGATGCCTGGTGTCCTTATAAAAAGAGAAAAACAAAGACTCAAAAACGCTGGAAGAATGCTATGTGAAGATGAAGGAAAAGATTTGAATGATGTGTCAATAAATCTATAAACAGGATTATGGACCAACCAACAGTTAAGAGAAAGGCACAAGCAGATCCTGCCCTAGAGTCTTCAGAGAAAACATGCCACTGCTGACACCTTGATTTGGGCTTTGAAAGCCATTTATTTTGTGGTAATTTGTTATAGCCCTACGTTACTAATATACTTTGTGATAAGTAATATGAAAATGTTATTTCTAGAAAGTTTGATATTAGCAGATAATTTTTTCTGTCATACACATCTCAAAAAATAAACCCTCTAATGTTTTCTATTTTACTTTTGGCCACATTAAATTTTAGATTACTAGTTATTATTTCTTCTTTTCGCATAATACATAGCTTAAATACCTCCAAACATGTCTTCATAAAAAAGTCATATTTTTATCACTGGCAATTTGAACATTTCTTTCTTACATAGAAAAAGTGTGGTTGAAGGAGTTAATGAAAATACTTTTATAAGATCTGAAAAACTGTAAAGTTTAAATACCTTGAGAATGGGTGACAATGCTGAAATTTACCTAAGCCACTGTGTAAATGTTCAAAAGTCTTAACAACAGCAAGTCTGGTGAACAGACCATTCTTTTTGTGTTTATTTAGTGGGACAGCTCTAATCTTAGAAGACAGAAATATCTTCAGCTCAGTCACTGTGCTTCGATTTGTGACAAGACCTAATCCACCTTTCCTTAAGCTTCTTCTTACTTTAATAGCCTTTGGTATTTGTATTGGCAGGAGAATAATAGAAAAATTGCCAGTGAAAGGCTAATGCTAATCTATGCAAATAATACAAAATTGATGTGTCTATGTATGTGGTCCTCAATCACATGCTGAGAAAGGACCCATAAAAAAAAGTGTAGATAGAGATCTTACTTAGAAAACAATTGACTATAATCATTCTACTACCTTCTATTTCACAAGTTACCTTTATAAGTCCCATTCCGCAGTTCTTCCTCATCTGCTTCCATTCTATAATGTGATGACCCTTTTCTTATATTGCAATACTTCCAACTGAGAAAAACATTTAAGAATCTCAAGAAGATGGTCTGACGTTATTCATAGTATTCTTGTCCCTCAGCTTTGAATAATGAAAACCTGAAAAATTAACTCTCAAAACATAGACACTTTTTAGGGCAGACTGTTCTTGTTAACCAACTTTTGTACCACATTGCATGCATCTAGCAAAGTATCATGGAGGATATGTAATGGCTTTCATGCAACAAAACACGATCTTAAAAAACTCAATAGGTTATTGAATGATTATATATGTCCATAAGCTGCTAGCTTTTATTTGTATTATCACACTTCATGTTAAGTTGTAATCTCAAAATCTCATTCAAAAAAAGAAATGAAGAAGAAAAGAAAAACAATTCTCAAGGTGTTAAGAGTTGGAGGCAGCTTAGAAATAATCTAGAAAAATTCTCTCAGGATCTCTAATTCCCATACCAGAAGCTATGAGACAACTACAATTATGCGGAAAAATTACCAAAGATGCTGTCAATGAGGATAAGTCACAGACTGGGAGAAAATATTTGCAAAAACATGTTTGATAAAGGACTATTACCCAAAATATATAAAGAAATCTTAAAACTCAATAATAGGAAAAAAAAATTTTAAATGGGCAAAAGACCTGAAGTGATACCTCATCTAAAAAGATAAAAAGATGGTAAACAAGTATATAAAAACATGGTAAATTAAAGCAAAAACGAGATACCACTATACAGCTATTAGAATAGTAAAAATCGGCTGAGGTCGAAGAGGTTGCTGCCTGTGTTCTCCTCAAGGATTTTGATGGATTCCTTTCGCACATTGAGGTCCTTCATCCATTTTGAGTCTATTTTCATGTGTGGTGTAAGGAAGTGGTCCAATTTCATTTTTCTGCATGTGGCTATCCAGTTTTCCCAATACCATTTATTGAAGAGGCTGTCTTTTTTCCATTTAAAAAAAAAAAAAAAGAAGAAGAAATAGAAATAAACCACCATTTTGCACCAAAAAAAAAAAAAAATAGTAAAAATCCAAAACACTGAAAACACCAAAGTCTGGCTAGGATATAAAGCTACAGGGACACCCATTTATTGTTAGTGGGAACACAAAATGGTACAGTCACTTTGGAAAACAGTTTTATAGTTTCTCATAAAACTAAACATTTTCCTACCATAAAATACAGCAATTGCAATCCTTGCTATTTATCCAAATGAGTTGAAAATATATATGCACACAAAAGCCTGTATACAGTTCTGCACAGTAGCTTTATTCCTAAGCAGCATAGCTTTAAAACAACCAAAATGTCCTACAGTAGGTGAAGAGAAGCAACTTAATTTCACGCAAGTCTTCAGAGAGAAAACTAATGCCTATATAGTATGTATTGTGGTGTGCCAAGTATCACAAAATTAGTAAGTTCACATACAGTGTAAGAAATAAACATTTCTTTTTCTTTTTTAAAATTTTTTATTTTTTATAAACATATATTTTTATCCCCAGGGGTACAGGTCTGTGAAACGTTTATTTTTCTAAACCATACATATTTTATAAAATTTAGTGGTTAAAATAGTACATGTCCAAGTATGATATTCAAATAATTATATTTCTCTGGAAAGACTTCTTTCTATTACCATTAATTGCTTGTAATTTTAAGTTTATAAGCAAACAAAACAAAAATAAGATCAGGGAATGCACAGCTTAATACTTAGAAATCTTTGTTCTCTCTAGATAATGGTGTTTTTATTTTTTTCCAATGACCTGAATCTAAATAGTCACTCACCTTTCCCTTTTTATCTTATTGAGAAGGACAATGGCATCACAGCAATTAAAATCTACATGACTTTTTAATTAAATACAGTTGGCATTTCTACTTTTATAACAAATAACATCAAAACAACAATTTTTGTTTCAAGAGAATAGCTTCTTTTGTATATTTAAAAAATGTTCATTACTTTTAAACTTACAGAAATCATGAATACCTATACAAAAACTCCCTTAGATCAGGGGTCTGCAATTCCAGGGACAATCTCAAGTTCTTAACTGTTTTTGAAAATAAAGTCTTATTGGGAGAAAAACTATGCATATTCATTTATGCATTCTGAATGGCTTTTGCACTTACAGCTACAGTGTTGAGAAGTTGAAGCACAGCCCATACGAGCACAAAGCCTAAAATATTTCCTATCTGGACCTTTAGAGAGAAAGCTTGTCAACCTCTGACTTGCACTGGTTATCCACATCTTGTTACATTTGCTATGTCTCTTTATAATTTATTTATCTATATTTATTTATGTGGAAGTCATACACATACACACACACACACACATGCATGCATATATACATGTACACTTTTCTCTGAACTATTTGAAAACAAGTGTCTGACATGACACTTCAACACGTTTCTCCTAAGATCAAGGACAATCTCCTGTATAATCACATTATACTGCTCAAAATACTTATCAGTAATATAATAATATTATCTAATATACAATTCATTTTCAAATATCTGCAATTGTCTCAATCCAGCATTCAATCAAAGATCATGCAGTGCATTTGGTGTCATATCTCTTGAAACTCTATTCATCTATAATGCCCCTTGATTTATCTTGCATGGCATTTACATTTTCACAAAGTCCAAGATAATTGCCTTGTGTTTTATAATTTGGGTTTGTATGATGCTTTCCTTTTGAATATATTAAATATGATAAAGAAATTATACAGGCAATGATACATAGTTCCCATTCCATTTATAGTAAAGGTTTATGATGTCAGTTTATTCTGTGATTGGTGGGATTGCATTACTCAAATAAGATGAGCTTTTGTCCACTCTAAAGGTGTATATATATATTTTTTTTGTATTGATAAGTAATGTGTAGAATGAGATCTTGAAACTATGAATGCACTGCCCCACCACAATTTTACATAATAATTTTAGCATGCAGTGGTAATCTTGGTTTTAATGAATTATTACATTAGGGAACACAAAGTGAAAATTTTCTAATTCTGTTAGTCTTTCTACATGTATGCTCTAGCATTCCTATGTAAAGAGAAGTGTATTCCTTCTTACACATGTGTCTTTCTTAAATACACACACACACAAACACATACACACACAATGGATATATAATGGACATATTTATTCAATATGAAATAATACACTACTTGTAATACATTTTTTGACACTTGAATTATGCCAGAATTACTATTGGAAACCTCTTCAAGTTGTCACTTTTGTCCTTGTCTTCTCTATTAATTTATTATTTCCTTGAATTCTGAGACAACAAAACATTCTAGATTCAATTTTTAATTCCACTGACCTAAATTTGGTATCTGCTATCTCTTCATATTACCAGTCTTTGTGAAAAAATTATTTAGACACCAGGATCTGAGTGTTTGGTATACTTATTGCTACAGAAGATTTAAAACAAAAACTGTGGAATACATAATCTTTATTTGAATTATAAATTCTTACTTCTATTTCAAATCCATTGATACATAATTCTCTCTTATCTACTTCCATTCCATAATTTGATGTTCCTTTTCTTATATTGAGACTTTAACACCAGTAGAATGTATTCCAGGAACAAAAACAACTGTGAAAGAAATCTTCAACTCTACTGAATAAATTTGCTTTGGTAGTGGTGCTGATATCAGGATTCTTTGTCTATCTTGTAAGGTAAATCTAGTAAGTAATACACAGATTTTTTTTCTTTTTTTTGAGAGTCAAAATATTTTTTAAAAACATAAAACATTTACACAGTTCGTCAAAACTATAAAAATATACATTCTAAGAAGTTTTATTATCATATCTATTCCTTTCACCTTGTTCACACAGCCTCATAAATAAACATTTTCATTAGTTTATAATTTACTACTCTTCCTTTTGAAAAAAATATGAGTGCACTTGTTTATTTTCCTTTATTTCTTATATAAAATTAGCATGTCATAAATACACATTTTCTTCTAGTTTTTAACACTAATTAATATACTCTAGAAATAACTCCATATAAGTTTATAGAAAAAATGTTTTCCAGTTGCATAAAACCCTAAAAAAATGGATTATCCATAGTCTATTCAATAAGTTTCATATGAATCTACATTTAGGTTATTTCCAATATTTGTTGTTAAAATAGTGGTGCAATAATAAACTAGTATGATCCCATGTCAGATTCACAGAGTTATGTATTTAGGATAAATTGATAGAAGTGAGCCTACACAGTCAAAAATATAAATGTTCTATTAGATTTTTGCCAAATTTCCTTCAATACTGTTTAATCATTTCAAAATCTCACTCATTAATATATGAAAATACTTATTTCCCCACAACTTCACTGTATTGCTCATTTTTTAAATTATTTCTATTGTATAGGTAAGAAATGACATCTTAGTCTTATAAGTAAACTTGAGCATCTTTTCATATGCTAAAAAACATTTTTAAAGTTTCTTTTGCAAAACAACATATATATGTGTATCCATGTGATAAGATACATGGATCTCAACTTCACAATTTATTGTATATTAGTGTTGCATTTAACAACCTTGTCAAATTTATTTATTAATTATAATAATTTATTTGACATGGATTAACATTTCCCATACAGTCAGAACAGCTGTACAATGAGAGTTTTACTTCCTCACTTACAACTGTTACTAGTTTTCATTGCCCTATACTGAATATGGGAATGAACAACATGACATCAAGGGAAAACTTTCAATACTTCAGAAGTATGTATGGTATTAGGATGTAGTGATTCATTTTTTTGTTTTTTAATTTCTTTTAAATTCAGACTTGTAAACTTTGCCACCTAGTTCAAGTGATTAATATATTTACATTTAATGTAATAGTTAACTAATTTTACCATCTATCTGGCTCTTTGTTTTCCTTTATTACTACTCTCCTGCACTGTTTTTGATCAAGTTTTTATGTTATTATCATTTATAGCATTCATCGCATTGATGGAAAAACAAGATATTTGGGGATTTTTAAATGGTTAGTTATGAAGAACTTCATGCCATTTTCTGATGTTAAAACTAAATGTGATTGCCCTCAAAGATGTAATTAATCTGATTTTCTTCCCTTTGTTACTAAAGATATCCATACTTAATGAAATTTTTAAGTTAAAAGAAATCTTAGTGATCTTGGCCAAATTTTTCAGCAAATTCTCAGAAGAAATTTATTCTATGTTATAGAAACTAGTTAAAAACAGAAAACTTCATATCTCCTCTCCATGAGAGCTATGAAGTCTTAATTTCTCCCTAACTGTCCCAAAAGGAACCTGTGGTAGGCAAGTGATCTTTTCTGTTCTCTTGCTGTTCCTGCATTTACTTCATTGTTTCACTCTTCCTCATAATTCTACATGTTTTGTAATGCCATTCCTCTTTATTTGAGCAGGATTTCCGTTCCATTAGGAACATGAGTCTGCTCTATCTACTCACGATAAATCTGCAGCTTTCCAGATAGAGGCTTTTCTACTATACTAAACTGATTATAATAAAATATAAAAGAAAATAACTTTCTTTTAAAAATACCAATAAACCAAGTATCTATTTCTTGGTGATTTGGCTGAATTTTTAAGAAATTTTATTTGGGGATGTATTTTATAAACACTTGAAAGTATCACTTTAGCTTGAATCATATCTATATACCTAAAATAAATTGACCACTTTGGCATAATCATCAGAAGTTAATTGTGGCCAGTCTCCTAAATCTTTGCAGATGCTCTATAGCTAAGTCACTCCAAACTGATGGCTACTATGGCCACACTGATTCATTTTACCATGCCAATGTCATAATGCTTGGTTGTAAAAAGACTTGCCCTTGAATGATTATATCATAACATTTTGAATGATAACATTTCTGCTAGCATGTCTCCTATTTCCAATGACATTAGGAAGTAAAGCATCTTGTTTGTTAATATGTCATTTCCATTTACATATATATTTTTTAGTATTTTTTAACCATGGAAAACCATGCAGAATGATATAAAACCTCTAAGATCCAGATTTCCTGGATCTGATTAGGCTGATAATAATTTGTCAGTCTATCTAAAGGAATATAAAAGCACATAGTACATAACGATTAGTGTTTTATCTACCCAAGAGTTTTTAATCCAACAAAAACAACTTTAAAACATAGATCTAATCTTATGAGAGAAAGAAACAGAAAATAATTATTTTAAAAATAATTTTAAGCTTTTTTTAATTGTCATATTTGAGGCACTCATATTTTAATAATAGTTTCATTTGGGCATATGCATAACTATTGTATATCAATATATATAAGGATAGATAAACAGATCTCTCTCTCTATATATATATCACAAATGTATATATTTTAAAAATATGAATTTTGGTAATTAATAATGCTCAGCATTTTTTTTTTTTTTACAATTTCATTTATTCATTTGACAGAGATCCCAAATAGGCAGAGAAGCAGGCAGAGAGAGGAGGAAGCAGGCTCCCTGCTGAGCAGAGAACTCGATGTGAGGGTGTATTAATCTATTTAAAATGAAGTTTTCATTAGGGGAATGTTCTTGATTTCACTAGAGGGGTGCTCTTTTTTTTTTCATTCTCTCTTTTTAATGTCAAGAAAGAAGGAAAGGAATACTCCTTCAAATACGAAATCAATTATAAGTAGAGCTAACAGAATATGTATTGAAAATGAATTCTTTACATCTCTCTATGCTAAAGTTAATTTGGAGAAAATTCAATAGTTCTATTAGTCATTTATTTTTAGAATTTATATGTTTATCACTAATTTGATATTCTAGATAAAATTTTCTCTTCTCTTGAATTTTAAAAAAATTTTTGTTAGCCATTTAGTTATTTATTCAATACATATTAATTGAGCGGACACTCTGTGCCAAGCATGGCTCAAATAACAAGGACTCTCACCTCATGAAGGCACAATTCATTAGAGCCCCAGAGCATGTACCTTACTATAAGAAGGAAAGCAGCCATATCTACAACATTCTGTGGGAGCACACTGGAGGAAGAGACTAATTCTCCCATGAGAGATGGAATTGTCAGGAAAAGCTCTTTGCTAGATAAGAATATTTAATTTAAGTTTTAAAGAATTAAATTTAAAAACAAATATCCACTTTTTACAAGCCATTTGTAGATAAAAATAATAATATTTCTGAATGTATTTTTCCCATGTACTTATCAAGTATGTTTTAATTTTCTCAGGCCAATTTTTGGGAAAATAGAGTGGCTAGTAATGATTTTTATACAGTTTTATAATGAGATTAATATGGTAATATTGTTTAAAATTTAAAAAATATATTCTCAATGTCCTTTACCTTCCTCTCTCCCCTATTTCCTTTATGATCCTAGTTTCTCTCTTATGACAATCCATAAAGCATTTGCTCTGTTAACTTTTATTTTTCAAGTTTTAATGTCCAAGTGGGGCTTGGATAAATATACTTCAGTGCCCTCTCCTGGAGAGAAGGCCTTAAATACATGAAGAAAATGCCTCTTTAAAAGTATATGAGGAAGAATGTTTATCCTATTATAGGAAACTCAATGACAAATAAAATAAATAAATAAAACAAAAAGTGGCTGCTAAAAACAGTATCGTATTATTTTAACTTGACATACTTCTAGCAAAACTACTCTGACCTTTCTCCAATGGCCAGTTCATCTCAGGTGCCAAACACAGCTTAGTTCTGTACCTCCATTATAAAGATGTGATGTAAGCAACTTTCTGCTTTCTTCATGAATTCTCTTTTGGAAATGTGTCTCTTTTTTTTTATTGTAACTAAAATATCATGTTAGGTTTTTTGTTTTGTTTTTTGTTGTTGTTTTTTGTTTGTTTGTTTGTTTTTTACTTTTAAAATCTTCTTCAGTGGAACAACTACCATTCTACTTCCTAGGTAGCCAAATTTTGATGATGATTATTACAACTTCAACATATTAAATTGAGCAGATTTTTATCACAGCGAATATTACATTCACTGCACTATTTATACTTTTGACAGTTTTATATTCAAGAAAAGTAAGGTTTACAGTAAGGAGAAAATGTATTTCAAAGTTCATCATGGCCTTTAAATAGCACATTTATATACTGCCCATAGATATTTAAATTTTTGCCCGTGGTTAGAAATGTTCTGCATCTCTCTGTGAGACATAAAAGCCCTGTCCTCTCATTCAGTTATCTTGTGTTTTTTTGTTTGCTTGTTCATTTTTAACCTTTAACCATGAAACTTAATATTAAATGAACCCATTTAACAAAATAAATTATGAATGTACAAATGAAAAATTGAGGAAGTAAATGATGCCAAACTAAGCTCTCAACTTCAAAAATGATATATTTGGAACTTGTAGTGTGGCACTGAATTTTTCCAGTACTGAACAGCACTTCTTAGAGATTTGATGGCAATTTTTTGCAAGTTCAATCAAAAATCATTAATTCCCAAGAGAAAATACAAAAAAAATTGTTCTTGACAGTTTTGTTCTATTAGAGTTGTAAATGTGTGGTTGCCAAGGGTATGTTTCTATTTTGAGAACTTCAAATGTCTCTTCTTTGAATACGAGGCAACGTCAGGTTTAGAAGAGCTGATTTTTACTGCCAAAACATTTCAAATTGAGTAAGAATAATAGTGTCAATTCTACCATCTCACATCTATATGACATTTGATAGTTCATGGATTGCTTTCACATACGTACGTACATGGATACATAACACTCCATACACAGTTGTTATACAGATTCTATATAATACTGCATGAGAAAGCAATTTGTTAACTTACAGCCCATTTGAACACAAAGAAGGAACAGTGCCTGAGTTTCTGTGGCATTAAGCAACCCTCATAAGTTTACCCATATATCAATTCTATCGCTAGTATCTTAAGTTACATAATTATATGGTTTTATTGCTTAATTCAGCTTGAATTGAAACTTTTTCTTCCTTGCAAACCAAAGTATTTTCCCAAATGCAGTATTCACATCATGGGTGCTAGTGCTTGGATCAATCTGGCCCTCTATTAGAACAATCTCTGTTATAAAACTAAAGAAATCAAGGGAGAGAAGCTTTATCAGTGATAGATTTTTTAAGAAACAGTCTTTGGATATGTCCTAAATGAAGGTACTAAATAGGTTTTCAGATTTGTTTAAATGAGTCTATTAACTGCTGAGAAACATTATCATCTTGATAACTTGAGGAATAATTAGGTATGGGTCTATGGCTGTCTTTTCTAAAACAAAAGTTAATTAAATAGTTTTTTACTATTCCGTATACTTCAAAAAATTATATTTCTGAGTTCCTAACAGGCCCTCCTTAGACATTGTATTGTTTTTAAAAATTATTATGCATTGGATAAGATTGATAAAAATTTGTGTATCTCTGATGTGGAATGGCTTCATCTTATTATCCCTCATTTAATTCTGAAGAAAATAATAGCTCTGTTGAATGCTACATAAATAAATTGGTGTCCTCTTCATATCCCTAGTTACTGTTATTATATATCAGAAAGAGGCAGCCAAACTAAAGTTCATGACAGGTTAAGAGCATAATTGAGAAAGCAACCTATTGTTTTATGTGACCTGAGAACTTCTCCAAGGGCAGGTAATACATTGAAAGTCAATTAAATTTATTACTATTATTACTATTACTTTGGTATAGAGTTGAAGAATGGTGAGTTCAAAAGCAACTAAACTGATAAAAATTTCACTATTTTTGAACTTCACTGAAATTAATATGAATGGTTTTAATTCTCTATTTGATAAATTTATAAAAGGGTTTAGAAATTAATTGTATTACTTCATTTTAGCTGAGTCTTAAGACATTCTGAATAGGCATATATGTCATTTTTCTCAATATCCAGGTGGACAGGAAAGACTATAAATATGTACTTAAACATTTTTTAAAGATTATTTATTTAAGAGAGAGTAAGAAGGCAGGTAGGGATAGAGGGAGAGGGAGAGTCCTCAGCAGACTTCACACTAAGCATGAAGCCAAATGCAGGGATCAATCTCATGACCCTGAGATCACTACCCAAGCCAAAACCAAGTCAGTCCCTTAACTGACTGCACCATACAGGTACCCATATAAATATGGTTTTTAAAAAACAAAGCAAAACTACCATTTATTCCATGACTCATGATAAAAGAAAAATAAAATATCCATTGCCTTCCATTACTTAATCAACTTCTTTAAGCATTCATTGACCCATATTCATTTTAATATTGAGTAGTGAATAATTCTATAAAAATATGCACATTAAGAAGGCAAAAAACCAGTTTGTTTTTATAAATTATTTCTGTGTTTTTTAATCTGTAGACTTCAGGCCAAAAGAAGAAATGAAATAATTGAGTGTTTCACTCTGAGCAAGGTATTTGTTCATTTTCTCTATTCAGGCTGGATTTGGATACGAGAAGCAGAATTTTGGATCAATATCAGCTGGAGTAGTTGTAAGCTAAATTGTTTCATGAATACAACACTAGGACTTCCAAATATTCCTTCTTGTGGAGCCAAATAAACTGGCAGTTATTCTTTGATCACATTTACTTGGAATGTGTGATTCAAAATCTGATTCAATGTTAACTTCCTAGTAGACTGGTAAATTCCCAGCTTGCTTTAGAATAGTTATAGTGATAGTAGAGATTTATTGCTATTGCCTGGTTTCCATATGCCAAGCATTATTTCTGGTTCAAGTGCTTCACATGTATTATTTCTTCAGATTCTTATAAAGAACAGAGTTACAATTCCTATTCTGCCACGGATGAAACCGAGGCATAGAAAGGATAAGTCATTTATCAAAAATGATATAGTTATGTGTAAACTTAGTTTACTGCTGAAAGGAAATTCTTAGTACATCAGTATTTGGTCAGAAACAAAATCCCTGTATATGGCCATGAAAACACAACTATAATCTGTCAGAGGTCATGAAGCCCACCATAAAGCCATTTTCTATTCCTTTGTTGATAACAGCAGGGCACCTCAGCTGTCACCCTTCCTTCTTTTCAGGACCCTTACTATATCCTAAAACATATCTTCATGGCACATTGACCCTTCCCTCCTTATATTCAAATTGCCCATAGTTTCTGGAAGTATATGTGTGAGAAGGGACAGAGTGGTAGTTCAAACAGGAGGAATCTGGGCATGGATTTTACAGGGACTGCCACGATCCTTAACAATGTTTTGGCAACACTTCCTCTTCCCTTCCTTAGAGATAAACTACTGGTACTTTATTTTACCATTGTCTATAAGTCATCTTTTTTAGAGTTTTGATTTCTTTTTCAAGGTGATGAATTATACATCATACATGCAGTCTACTTTTCTCTGAACAGAATATATATTATTAATACCTAATAGCATATGAGCAGATGTGTGAAAAATATGTATTTTTTTTAAAAGCTGAAGATGTTCAAAGCAAGAGAAGAGTATAGCTAATAGTAAAAGATCCACCCAGGGACACCTGGGTGGCTAAGTGGGTTAAAGCCTTTGCCTTCTGCTCAGGTAATGATCTCAGGGTCCTGGGATTAAGCCCTGCATTGGGCTCTCCCCATGTCTACTTGTGATCTCTGTCAAGTAAATAAATAAAATCTTTAAAAAAAAAAAAGAGAGAGAGAGAGATTTAAAGTTAGAATGATTAGAATTGAACTTAGAGAAAAATGTTGGATTTAGCTGGGTGGAAAGGCAAGGCAAAGACATCTAATTAATTTTTTTTTTTTTTTAAGATTTATTTAAGAGAGAGAGAGAGAGCATGCACACACACAGAGTGGAAGAGCAGGAGGAGGGAGAGAGAGAATCTCCAGCAGACTGCTTGCTGAGCACAGTTCCTAACAGGGGTTCCATCTTAGAGTACTGAGATCATGATGTAAACAGAAATCAAGAGTCGAATGCTTAACTGCCTGAATTACCCAGAATTGCAGAGACATTTTATTTTTTTAAAGATTTATTTATTTAATTTAAAGAGAAAAAGAGCCTGAGCAGAGGTGGGAGGGGCAAAGAGAGAGAGACAGAAAGTCATAACTTCAAATATGATCCAATTGCTAAAAACACAAGCTTAACATAGTGACATTTTTAGACAAATTCATCTTATATGGCAAAATAAAAAGATCCTTAACATGGAAAATAAATGTAATAACATAATTTATAAACTCTTGAACTGTTCTTAATTAAGATTACTGACTTAAAGAAATAAACAACCTCTGATTTTTATTCAACGTAGTAGTCTCTTTTTTTTTTTTAAGTACATTTATGATTATTTTTCACTCTATGGCTCACTCTTCTTTATTTCCTCCCTAGCTACAATTATCGTCCTTTCAAAATCAATATTAATATGGATTTTTTAGTGGCAAATGAAAAACTACTATCATTTCATGACATTTAAAATATATGTATGAACATATTTGACAATACCACCAAATCAGCAGGTACATATTCTTACCTAGGAATGCTTTATGAGAAGCAAGTTATTTAAAAAATGATTTGCCTATCAACTAATATGCAGATTGATTCTAAAATTTCCAGCATTCTGTATGCAAGTTCTTAACCTGGATCTATTGGTAACTTTCAGGGAGAGAGCCCTGATCGCCTCCTAAAATCATCCGTAAGTATGCATTACATCTATTTGAAGACAGATGAGACTACTATGGACCATACATAGCTTTTATCAAGTTCTTGTTTTGTTTTTAAGTTTTCACTTAAATTCCAGTTAGCTAACATACAGTATATATTAGTTACATGTATATAATATAGTGATTCAACACTTCCATACAAGTTTCTACATATAAAAAAAGGTATTTACCATTTTCTCACAGTTGTCTATAGATATGTAATGATTTTGAAGACTGAAAGAAAGTACATTGAGTAGTGAAAACATGTGAAAATTTATTTTGTATCTTCTGGGTGTCATGAGCTCTGTTCAGTCCTCCAAATCAACCTGCTTGTAAGAGAATGCAAATCGGGACATGGTAGGGCTAACATGTATGTATATTCACTATAATATAAAGCAGTGCAAAATACATGTATTAAAGACTTGCAAAATGAGAAAGGGTTAAAGAAGATATTCATAAAGACTGATTCACTTGGTATGGGAGGAGAGCTGTTTTTTTTTTTTTTTCTCGTTTAAAAAAGTTATTTATTTGACAGAAAGATAGGAGAGCACAAGTAGGCAAAGTGGCAGGAAGAGGAAGAGGGAGAAGCAGACTCCTGCTGAGCAGGACCCCAAGATCATGACCTGAGCCAAAGGCAGACACTTAACCAACTGAGCCACTAGGCGCTCCTACTTCTCATCCTTATAAAGCTTTTATTAAGGTACAAATATTACCATTGGATCTTAAAACAAATGGTGCATTGTGTCAACTATGTCAAAAAACTCACAAAAGTAATAGTTATTTTACAAAATTTAAGTGCCCCATCTAATTTCTACTCTTGTGCTTAAGTACATGTATTAAAGCAAAAATAACCATTAGAAAGATATAGATATTAGGCAATGAATGTATGTGAAATCTTGTGGTGAGGATAGTGAAAAGACACAGCCTCAGGCAATTTACAATATAATTTACTCCTGAATAATATTTGACAGCTAAACATATTACATAAACTGAAATATCCTCTCAAGAAGAGACATTTGTTCCAGACTAAGACAAAGTTTTGAATGTGCACCTGACCAAAAACAAAAACAAAACAGAAAACAACACATTGTGGCATAGAGTCAACCCTTCTAATTTAAGAATTGTAATTAGTACTAAACTATAAAAAATAACAACAATACATTTTACAATAATTTGCAATTCCATTTTCTTGTGGAGTAGAAAAATACATAACCAAGTATAAGTCAAGGGAGTGTAGAAATATAGATACATGATTTGTCTCCCACTTTGATGAGAACCAATAAACAAAACAAAGCAACAAAACAAAAATGAAAACAAAACAAAACAAAAAACAAATCAGATATGTTCCATACCTATTTAAGGCTTTAACGCATAACTCAAATTCTCACTCATGACCTTATTATATATGCCTTAAATTCATAGAGGATTTTTCTTCAGTCTATGCCAAAATGTGGAGGTAACTAGACTGCATGCAGTTCTGATTCCAATTACTATTTACCTCATATTAATGTGATTTATTTGATTATTGTGCTGGGGCAATGAGGTATGGTTATCTAAATTACACAACCTTTACGGATATCTTAACTTGGTTATTCTTCTGCGCACCAGTTCTTGTCATTTCCATGATCAGAAGAATACAAAACCTTTTATAACTCTGCCTTGTTTCATCTTCCAAGATCTCTCTTCCAGTTCTTCCAGTCTTTCTATAGCTCTCTGATATGGAAAGTTTGTACTGTTTCCCCTGGTGTAACTTATTTTCAGTACTCCTGACCTTACTTAGTACCTTTCTCTCTGAATTTCTCCTTTAATAAATAATGTTTATGTATCTAGTTCCACTGCTTTATTCATAAATAAAACTGCTTTTAATAACACATAACCATAAATTCATAGGTCTATGGAGGCTATTTCAGAATAGATGTTCAAAAACTGTTTCTGGCAATTAAAGCCACTAGCCCTAAGAGAAGTGAATATTTTAAAAGATGGGATTTACTTGGATATATAAATTCTGGTACAGAGATAGGACTATCTTTAATTTATTGTATAGCTCATGAGCAATTACTATATTTTTTGTGATGAGAACTTATAAAAAAAGTCAATCATTCTTTTAGTTTCTAGGTTTCTTTTCTATTCAACAATACTTAATTCAGTACTGACCAAATACAAGGCATAGTGGTAACCCTGTGGAGGATTAATTCAACTTTTTACTTAATTGCAGCAGATAAGAACTCTACTATTTATGCAGATTCTGCTAAGGACTACTGTGAGAAAATGCATATGATATCTATCAGTAGAAAATATAGTTATTATATATATTTTTTTCAGCTACTACCTGGCCTGATTAAATTTTCCTCAACAGGGACAGAAAATGTGTATTTTTTAAGTGTATTTTTTTTTCATCTTTCAGTTCTAAAAAACCTTTGGGTGGGAGAATACTTTTATTAAGGGAACTCAATTTCAGAATTATCACTGGAGATCTTTGCATGGCATATATATATATACATATATATGTATATATATATGTATATACACACACACATATATATAATTGCTAGATCTTTGAATTATATATATAATATAATATTTATACAAATATTTAGATCACTTTTTGACCAAAAATTTCGATTAAAAACCCCCAAATCTAATGGTTGGTTTTCTTCTTAAACCTCTTAACATTATGATAACACCTCCCCTAAATAGAGCTAATTAACCTGAGACTCTCTACTGTTTTAAGAACCAAAAATACATGAGCGAAACACAACAAATAGTTCCACATTACTTTGAAGAATCTGTAGATGCATATCACTTTGATTTTAATTCAAATCTGTTTTAGTACTATTAGGTTTAATAACAGTAATAAAAATAATGATCATGATACAATTTTTAGACTTCCCATTTTGTACAATGTACTTGACAACTCATAGCATTTCAATCTTCAGAACAGCCATTGTGGAGTAGTTTAATATTACCCTGATTTAACAGAGAGATTCAGTAATTTACACAATGTCAGGCAGGTAATGAATGACAGAGTTAGGACCTGAACTTCAGGAAAATAGCTTTGAGGAGTTGGAAATTAAGTCATTAAGAATATTTTTAGATGCAGTACTGTAAATTACAAAATATAGCACATGGAATAAAGAGACTATTAATAAAGTATTGTATACTTTACTGTAGAAATAATGGGCAATTGGATAATAATAACTTCCTTTGTTTCCAAAAACTTCTAGATTTGATGAAATTTTTATCATTTTACTTTATATTGTTGTACTCTCAAAGATTTTTTCATCATTTGAAATATCAAATATTTTTTAAATGTTTATGTTTTTAATCTATTGTCTTCCACCTACCAGATCATATCAAGATAGTTTCTCTATTATACTGCAACATGTTCCTGGTCAAATGAGAAACTTAGTAAACTCAGCTGGGGTTTGATATCTTTCTATTTTACCACAAAAATGTCACAGCAGCACACATGGGAAAGCATCTGAGTAAAAAAATATGGCCCCAAATTTGTACTGCTCTTTAAAAATACTTTTTAAACTTCAAACCTACACCCCCAGTTCAATGGGTTCATCCAAACATTAATATTACATTAAGATGCTTATTTTTCAAGGTAACAAAAAGCTCTTAATAAAGTATACATTTTGGTATTTTGATAGATTTAATTTTATGTTTGCATTATTAATACTATACCCAAGGTTTTTTAAAGGAATAAAGTTCTTTATATCAACACTGCAATGGTTACCTAATATAAGTAAAATCTCCTAATGGAGGATTATTTAATATATTTTAAGTAATATAATAAAAGTAAATTTACATATTAAATATGCTTGATTTTTATTTTTGAATTGGAATTATTATTTATAAACTAAGAATGAATTAATCTTTAATTCCATAAATAGCAGTGATTTCTTTTATATATAAATGGAACATTCCCTAAATTTCATTTTCATAAAATATTCACTTCTTCACATCTTTTTAATTATCACATTATAACATTAGGGAAATAGCAAGTGCAAAGGCTGAAAAGGAAACATGGACTGATTGAGTTGAGAAACTGTCGCTCTTCATTATTAGTTGATCAAAATTTAGAGAAGGAAGACAAGAAGAAGACATTGAATTTACACAAATAGATAAGGATGCCCTTGTCCCTCAGAAGAAAAGTTTGCTTTACCATGAAGTTTGAGAGGAGTGATTGCAGTATTTTGGGCAGACATATATCATAATCAGATTTCCGTGCTATAAATCCTACTTTCATGGAATTGTGGTTGATGGACTGGGAGGATCTGGAGAGAATTTAGAAGAGTTAACAAGGGCAGTGCTTCTGGGTATGAAGAAGGTAGAACTTGGAAAGCATGGGAGGCTGCAAATAACCTTTGGAACATCCAAGAGATGATTTCACCCAGGCGATCAGAGGGAAAGATCTGAAGGTGCTAGGAGAGAACCGAAAGCTGAAACAAACTATGACAAGTCTGTGAATCCCTTATTTGTACAGAGAAAAACAAATCAGAGCTATTGTTTGGCATCATGAAGACAAACTAACTTGCTAATTGAATGGATTTTCATTTTTCTGCTAGTTGTTTTGGCAGCTTGAAGACACAGCCTTACAATCACTGCTCATTAAGGTATTGGAACCATAGTTCCCCACTCTCCAGGGAAGCAGTATGATTTTATAAACCATGGTAACTGAAGAATGAACAATTTCAATGTAATATAATTAAACATTATGGGAAGGAATGGATTAGGGTTCTTTGTGACATTTGGCTAAACATGCTAGATAGCAAAAATACACAAATGAAGGTCACATTTGCAATTATTATAAAAGTGTCTGCATTTTAATTAGATAGCTGATAAATGTCATTGAGCCTTAGACACTGACCAACTATCATTTTTAAAAAGAAGAAAAATGTCACCTAAAACATAAGGATTTTTTGCATTGTCATGAAATTAAAACTTATAGCCACAATAAAGTGTGTTCAGCAAAAAGGTATTAAGTGGGCTTAGTGAAAATCTCAAATAAAATTTTAAAAAGAAATATTTGACAACATATGATGTCACTAACAATATAGATTTCCAAGAATTGTTTTATAAAGCAGATCTGTCTATACCATCCAATACATGAGCCCACACTAGTCTTAAAAGGCTCTTCTTAGCATAAGTTTAATAGCATTTTTTGGCCTGTGGGTTTGGCTTAAATGCATTTTTTATTAATTTGGATTAAATATTCACTGACTTTCTCCCTTCCATAGTTAATCATTCCTATTAACCTCAAGTAATTTTGTACCTTAAATAGAAAAAAAGATATCTGAATAAACTTTTAGATATTCTGAAAGTGTTTTGAACTTTAAATAGTACTTAAAAATTATTGTCCCCTTCCCCTGAAAAAGATAATAAATAAAATTTGCATCAATCAGGCTAATTAATATGACTTTCTTTTTAAGTTGGCATTTGAACATGGCACAGAGAAAAGATACGTATTGTTTTTAAGGTGAATCTGACTACTATTTATAAATCTAAAATCTTAAAGTAGTCATAAGTAAATTTAGAAAGAAATTCAAAAGTCAAAGTAAATAATAAGAAAGAAAATGATCATTATATTTACCTACATAAAAATGTAAATTTTCTTTCTATAGTATACTATCATCAAATTAAAATTAGCATTGCAGTAAATGGAATTACTAATGGTCATAGTATACAAAATGATTTTAAGAACCAAGTGAAAGAAATCACAATTGAATAGGGAAAAAAAGGAAAACAACTTTATATGCAATTCAATGAGGAAATATGTGTATAGAAAATGTATTTGACTAATAATTAAAATGCAAACCTAAGCAATGATGAAATAGGGTTTTTGTTATGATACTTTAAGGATAATTCACATTAGCAATCATCTATAAAATAGTATACAAGATATTATAATGAAATGTTAAAAAGTTATTACTGCCTCAGAATGTTAACAAGAACATAAGTCAAAACTCTTAGAAAAAAAAAATTAAGAGCAATTTTCAGATTTAGAACTTCTACCACCATGATGTTCTTCGAAGCAAATTATTAGTTATACAGAGAGAAATTTATGTACAACGATACTCTTGCATCATTATTTATAAGAGAAAATTTAATTAGATCACAGGGACAGGATTAAATAAATTATAACAGAACACATCACTGGAATGTTATGCAACCAATAAAATGCATTTGAAGACCATTTGGAACAGGATTGAATAATCAGAATATGATATTAAATAAAAATTAGGAGACTGCACCTATAAACTGGTCCCAGTTTCCTTCAAACAAAACAAACAAAATCTGCCTATGTCTGTTGATATATCTGTCTATACATGAAGTAGAAAACATCAGAGATTGTTTTGCAAAGGTATTGCCTCTGGATTTTAAGCTTAGAGATGATTTTGATTCTATAGTAAGGATATATTAATGTTATAATCAGAAGGTTTAAAATTAGAATTCATGGGAAACTTAAGGAATCACAATTCTTATTGAATCTGAACCCCATAATTTATTCCATAAGGGAAAAGATTAAGAGAAGGACCCCTTTGACTCTGAAGCAAGTAACAAAATGAATAAAAGGCATTCGAGCTAAAACACTCCCACAAACTTAGCAAAGTATCAGATGTATTTCCTTGAAACTTAATTCATGTAAGTCTTTGAGTTGGAAAGTAGAGTTTGTGATCTGTAAGTACCTGAGAAATAATAGTATCACAGTTAGGAGTTGCTTTCTGGAAATTGGGTTTGTTAGATATTAAATGCCACAGATGAGGCAGATGTGGAGGCACTGACAGTGAGAGTGGCATTCTAAATCAGGATGCAACATTTTATCCTGCTTGATATCTTTATCCTTATTTAACTAATCTACTGGGCCAAATGAGTTGTCAGTTTAGGCTAGGATACCACAATCAGAGCAGATGAGTAAATTTAAATGATTTGCAGGTATTTCTTCTGTTAAATGAGAATTCACTTACTGCTATATGTCTTCTAACCTATGCAAGTGTAAAAATAACTACCCACACATCCCCTATTTGTAAAGAACTAAACCCGTGAAGACCATTTCTCTAAAATAGGCACTATATTTTTACCTGAGAGACTATCAGCATCAGACTAAGGTTTGTTAAAATTCTATGATTATAAAGTGGTTTCCCTTAGTTATTATTCTCTTAGTTTCTAAGAACTTTTTAAAGGCAAATATTTTCTATTTTATTGCTTTTTGTATTTCCATGATTAACTTTGGGGTACATAACTGAATGAATGCTATGTCCTGTATTGCATTAAGTATGTCTATGTAGCCCACACATATCAAGATAATTCTTAGCTATCTAAAATTCCATTAATGTAATTGACCATCTTGAATTCCATTTCTAAATCCAAAATGGAGTGAGTACATCCACATTCTATAGACTTACAGGTTGTAACATAGCTACTACCCATTGGAAGCACTGGACATAATGAAACACACCTGCTTATTTTTTATATCTGCATAAAAAGCAAGTGTAACATTCTAAAAGAATATTTCCTAAAATTGGGGGCAAGGGGAATGCATTTGGTTTAATTATTTTTTAATCACAGTATTTATTGCTAAATAATGTCAGCTTTATCTGATTTATTATCAAATACTATCTAATCTATCTTAAACACACAGAGACTAAGAAGATAAAAGCTAATATAATCATTGCAGACTTAAAACTTCACTGAAAGCTTTAATTATCCAAAACAAGAGGGAATTCTTTAATCACTAAATTAATTTGGTTATACTTCACAACTAGCTCCTGCCCTTACTAATTTCCTCAGTGATTAGAAAACAACAGGCATATTATGGAGGAAATATCAATTAATGCAGTCACATTTAGGCTTTTGATAGTTTAAAGAGGTACTATCTAAATACTACATATTTTTTTAAACTTATAATAATAGTGGATAAATATCCAAATCAGAATAGATATGAGATCTATCTCTCTCCATCTCTCATTTAATAAAAGATACATAATATACAGATTAAGGTGTAGAAACTTTCATGATCTGTGCATACAACTAAACATTTACTATTGAAAAAAGATAAAGTTTCCAAATCTTAAATCATTATGACTTCAAATGTAAATAGCGTATCTGAATAGAAGTGGTAGAAATAATCTAGAGCTGTTTCTTTTTACTCTATTTTTCAATCTTATGCAAAGAACACTAGAAATGTGATGCTGTTAATTTTTTATATATATACATCTTTGTAGTACTAAGTTTAGATGTCTGACTTTGGTGCTTTAAAAAAGATGAACCATGAGAGACTATGGACCCTGGAAAACAATCTGAGAGTTTTGAAGGTGCGGTGGGTGAGAAGTTGGGCTAGCCTCGTGGTAGATATTGTGGAGGACGCATATTGCATGGAGCACTGGGTGTGGTGTATAAACAATGAATTCTAGTACACTGAAAAGTAATTTTAAAAAATTAAAAAAAATTAAAAATGATGAATTTAATCTTCTGCATATCTTTTTTTACTTCTCCAAATAAAACACTATAAAGTTTACACATAAAACAGTTCTTGAAGAAAGTGCTGATCTGAGACATAGAGGAAATTTGACTCAGACTATTTCAAACTCTCCTCTGCCATAGATGCACACTACCAAATTGAAATGATCTACATTATTTATAAATTATTAACCATTTTTAAATATGCTTCACATGACTGGCTTCGCTGAGGTGTTACATCCATCCTTGCAAGCTTCATAAAACAGTAGCAGGCTAAAGTTGCACAGTTAACATTAATTCTCATCCAAGAGAGGACAGCCTTAACAATTATCCTGAAAAAGGTCAGATATCAAATTTCTTTAAGCTAGCTTTGATGCCAAATTGAGTCATACTGTAGGCTTGGATATTGTATGACTTCTGCTTTTTCTGTACACTGTGTCATCAATATATGGTGTCACTATTTGCCCTACTGATTTATGAATCCATGATTAAGCATTAATATTCTCCAGAGCATCACATATCATTTGATTCTCTAGTTTACTTATATTTATTATATGAACTTAAATAAATACATAAAATAAAACTAGAATTGAATTTATACAAAAACTTGTCACTTCATGAATTTTCGGGGTTGCTTAGGCTTATTTGGCTGTAAAAATTAATACCATTGTGTGGGAGAAATGACAAAAAAGGATTTAAGTACAGAATACAATGGTGAGATTCTAGTTTTATCATCAATACTTTAATTGCTTTAAAGTTCATTTTAAACATGTTTTTCACACTTAGGGACAGAGATGCAATTCTTAAATTTACTTGGCATCAGAAAATTCAGGAAATTTTAAATATGGTAAGGAATTATATATTTTAAAATGTATCCTTTATCATCTTGGCATTTTTATCCTATTTATTTATAAATGTTGCCATAAAAATTCTAGTTCTACTAATTCTAATCCATTATCTCATGAATATTATTTACATTAATTGCAATGATATCTATAAAGTGACCTTGTAGGTAAGGAAAGGTAATGCTATTAGTTCTAAGACTGCAAGTGGTGGCAATGTCATTCTGACTTAATAGACTACAATTTTATTAAATAATATAGGTTCAGTGGTCCCAGGGTCATTTGATTAGGAAATACTTAATGAAGGCATTAATATTTACTCCTACCCAACTTCCAGCTGGAATTTCATGGTGTGAGAGCACCAGGTTAATTGAGTTTTATCACCAAATCTCTAGACCACTTTAGAAATAACTGTAATGCACATTCCCTAAGGTCTGATCTATGAGCAGTGAGAAAATAGAAGAAAAAATGATTAACGTATAACTAGATTTTGCTGACATCTTCAGCATAGATATTCATTAAAAGTTTGAGCAACTAGTGAAGATTTCTCTAACAAAGAATTCTGAGTCACTTTTCCTTCCTAACCCTGGACAGGAAGATGGAGAAAGGATGAGTAGGTCTTGCTTTAGCCAATAGAAACACAACAATATATAGGCACGAGTCTTCTATAGATTCATAATTTCCATTAGTGGCTAAAATTCTTTCTTAACAATTTACTCATGAGAATATACCTGTCAGGAAAATTAAATTGTAACTACCCCCTTCCACTTGTCAATCATTCAATTCCTCAAGGTAAAATGAGAATTAAAATTTGGTATTTATATTTTCATTTTGTAACCTAATCAAATCTGGAAGGCATAAGCCTGATATTCAGTTATGTCCACCAGAGGTAGTAAATATATGCAGGTAATAACAAAAAATAATATGGTAATCATTTATCGAGTCCTTACTATGAACCAGGAAAATTTCTAGGTGCTTTATGTGTATTGTTTATTTGATATCTACAATAACCTACAAAGGAAAAGCTATTGTTATCTCCATCCTAAAGGCAAGGAAACTGAGACCTAGAGCTATTTGTATTTTTTCCAAAGCCACAGATCTGCTATGAAGTAGAGTACATATTTAAGTCCAAACAATCTAACTTTGAAGCCTATTTTGCAAACAGGTTTACTGACAAAGCTGCTCTCATCCAAAATTTTCAGTCAATAAAATGAGTGGCCAAGATGTAGGAGGATGTAGACACCAGAGCCAAGAGAAAAGTTTTCATTGCCAGGAACTGAGTCATGATGGCAACAAAGTAAAAAAAGTTGGATATTGGCAAGTATCCTTTCAAGGCATTCTGGTTTTTTCCTTTTCTTTTTCTTTTTTTCCTTTCTCTTCACTATATGTATCATAGTTATTTTTATATAGTTTTAGAATAATTTTATTTAATGTTTCTCTGCTAACATTTTACCAATGTATAATCCTCTACCAATGCTCATATTTACTCACAACTGTATCCTCACACAGGATATGTTATGTTCCTAACACATACTAGAATTTAAGTGAAGAGTTGCTGGAAAAAAAAAAAAAAAAAAAAGATGAATGCCGAATGGAAAAGGAGCAAATTAGGGAGAAAATGATGCTTAAGTTTGCTGAAATAAATCAAGGGCATATGTGTAATAAGAAACCAGTCCAGAGCCTGACAGAGTGTCACTTAGCAGTTATATTTCACTGAGTCTCTTTGAAATCTATTATTATATGCTATTATTTCTTTCTTTTCTTTTTTCTTTTCCTTTCCCTTCCTTCCTTCCCTTTTTTTTTTTGTTTGTTTATGCCCCTATTTCTTAAATTACAGTTCTTAAAGAGATGACCAAAAACAAGTTCTGAATCCTGAATAAAATGTACCAAATTATTTATCTCAGAATATGCCTTTCACTGACAGAGGTTAAGAAATGTTTAGGAACTGAGACAGAAGCACAAAAGAGAGAGTAAAGAACTATTGGCTACAAGGTAGAAGCTAGAAGGAAGATTGAAAAGCATTGGTGCCTTAATGGAATTTACAGTTTGGGAGTACTGATAAAGGATTACAAACTGGTAAAATATTAGCAGAGGAACATTAAATAAGCAAAATTATTCTAAAAATTTGTAAAACTAAGAACTATGATGCATTTAATTAACAAAAAGGAGAAAAAATTAAAAACCTAGAGTGTCTTGAAAAGAAGCTTGAGAAGAAAGGGAAAATTTTTTTTTAAACTTTCTTCCTCTTATGATTCTGTTTAAATGGAGAAGATATCTTTTTTCCTCTAATACCAGCATTTAGAAGCTGAGATGACAAAGAAGACATAAGGAGTAGATAGTGAAATAGGAATAAAAACATGACATGATAGTGTACTGGAATCACATAGGGAAAAGATTTAAAGGGGGGGGGGAAGAATGGTTAACCATGTTGAAAACTGCTCATAGGTGAAAACTGATCTTTAGATTTAGTCATGACCTAGTCATTGTTCACCTGAAAGAGTCATTATTGTGGAATATTACAAGCAAGACTGCTTGCAGTAAGCTCAAGAGAGAATGGCAGGAGAAAAATTGAAGACAGTGACCACTGACAGCTCTTTTCAAGAAGTCTTGCTATCAAAGAAAATCAGTGGGAGGGATGGTAAGTTTAGATAGCTTTTTTAAAAGGTTATATCACTTCTTGTATGGTTATGGGAATAATCTAATAAGGGGACAAAAATTGTTTCTGAAGGAGAAATAGAGGGAGTTTTCTAGAAAGAGTTCCTCGAGCAGTCAAGATGGGATGGAATGAAATTCAATGCACACATGTGGAGGATTTCATTTTTAATAGAGACATAAACAATTCATTCACAGCAACACAGTGAAAGCAAGGTAGAACATGTGAATGTACATACAGGTGGGGGTGCATGTGAGAGATCTACTCATGATTATTTCTGTTTTCTCATTTATTTGTTTATTTATTTACTATGTTCAATTAGCCACTGTATAGTACATTAGTTTTTTGATGTAGTGTTCAATGATTCATTAGTTATATATAACACCCAGTGCTCATTATAGCACATGCACTCCTTAATATCCATCACCCTTTTAAGCTCTCCCTCCACCCTCTCCTCTCTGAAACCCTCAGTTTGTTTCCCAGGGTCCATAGTCTCTCATGGTTCATCTTCCTTTCTGATTTCTCCCCCTTCAGATTTCCCTCCCTACCCCTATGGTCCTCTGTGCTATTGCTTATGTTCCACATATGAATGAAACCATATGATAATTGTCTTTCTCTGTTTAACTTACTTCACTTAACCTAATCCCCTCCAGTTCCATCCATGTCGACACAGAAGGTGGGTATTCATCATTTCTGGTGAATGAATAATATTCCATTGTATATATGAACCACATCTTCTTTATCCATTCATCTGTTGAAGGGCACCTTGGCTTCTTCCACAATTTGGCTATTGTGGAAATTGCTGCTCTGAACATCGGGGTGCATATGCACCTTTTTTTCACTACATCTGTATCTTTGGGATAAATACCTTGTAGTGCAATTACTGGGTCATAGGGTGACTCTATTCTTAACATCTTGAGGAAGTTCCATACTGTTTTTGAGTAGCTGTACCAGCATGCTTTCAACCAACAATGTAAGAGGATTCCCCTTTCTCCACATCCTCACCAATATTTGTTGCTTCCTATTTTGTTAACTTTTGCCATTCTAACTAGTATAAAATGGTATCTCATTGTGGTTTTGATTTGTATTTCCCTGATGGATAATGATGTTGAGCAGTTTTGCATGTGTCTGTTAGCCATTTGTATGTCTTCTTTGGAGAAGTGTCTTTTCACATCTTCTGCCCATTTTTGACTGGGTTATTTGTTTATTAAATGTTGGGTTTGAGACGTTCTTTATAGATCTTGGATATCAGCCCTTTTTCTGATATGTCATTTGCAAATATCTTCTCTCATTCAGTGAGCTGCCTCTTAGTTTTGTTGATGGTTTCCTTTGCTGTGCAGAAGCTTTTTATCTTGATGAAGTCCCAAAAGTTCATTTTTGCCTTTGTTTCACTTCCTTCTGGAGATGTGTTTTGAAAGAAGTTACTGTGGCTGATGTCAAAAATGATGCCTGATGTCAAAGATGATGACTATGTTCTCCTCCAGGGTTTTGATGGATTCCTATGGCATATTCAGGTCTTTCATCTATTTTGAATTTATCTTTGTGTAGGATATAAGAAAATCATCCAGTTTCATTCTTCTTTATGTAGCTGTCCAATTTTCCTAGCACCATTTATTGAAAAAACTGTCTTTTTATCCATTGGATATTTTTTCCTGATTTGTCAAAGATTAGTTGGTCATAGAGTTGAAGGTTCATTTCTGGAGTCTGTATTCTGTTCTGTTGATCTATGTGTCTGTTTTTGTGCCAATATCATGCTGTCTTGGTGATCACTGCTTTGTAATATAGCTTGAGGCAACATAATGCCCCCAGCTCTGTTTTCCTTTCTCATCATTCCCTTGGCAATTTGGGGGCTTTTCTGTTTCTATACAAATTCTTAGGATTATTTGTTCTAGCTCTTTGAAAAATGCCAATGGTATTTTAATAAGGGTAGCATTGAAAGTGTAGACTCTTCTGGGCCAGATAGACACTTTAACAATATTTATTCTTCTAATCCATAAATGGAATGTTTTCTGTTCCATGTGTGGAATGTTTTTCCTCTCTTTGTGTCTTTTCTTAAGTGTTTTCTCAAGCCTAGCTATTGTCTCCATAATTGCTAGCCTGAAGTCTATTTCTGACATCTTGCTTATATCCATATATCCATTAGGTCTACGGGAGAGGTCACTGTCTCTGGTTCTTCTGTTTGTTAGGAGTTCTTCCTCCTAGTCATTCTGTTGAGGAGTGGTTGAGGGGATATACAGAACGGAAGATATCAACTACAATCCAGGCAAGATGCACCTGCAGGACTGCAAGTCCTTTGCCCCTGTACAGAGCCAGACATATATTCTTATATCTCAGGCTGATTTCATGGGTGTTCAGAATGGCTTGGTAGATTTCCATCTAAATTCAAGGGACCAGTTGAAATGGAGTCCCCCACTCCTCTGCCATCTTCTATTTTCCCAATTAAATAGGAACACTATAATCAGGAAACCCAGGAAGTGTGGAGGTGGAGGACAAAAGATAAGATGTAAATTATTCCATTCAGGGATATTAAATGGATTAGGGAAATGTAGTAACATTGCTTGGTAGAAGAGTTGGAAATGCCCCCAAAAGAGGAAAACCTCACTGAATTGTTACTTACACTCAGACCAAGAGACCATTAGATGTCACAGGCTAAGGCCAGAGTCTACATGTTTAATGCAATGGAATTGGTACTGTGGGTGTTCCAGACTCTATTCCAGAGATTAAGAAGTCCCATTCACCTCCTTTCACTTTCACATTCACTGTGCATTTTATGTGGAGCAGTAAGGCAGCTTTGCTGCCGTGGGACACCCCTTCTCTTCAGGGCCAGACTTTCCACACAGGTCTTCAACACTGTCACCTGCTCTCTCATCAACATTGACTCTTCCACTTTTTTTAGTAACTTCACACGTTCGTGCTTTTCCTCTTTACAGGTTCCACTTCTACTATTCTCTTATATACTATTCTTTTAAATGCTTCTACTATTTTCTTAAATCAGGGTTCCATTTCCAACATTCTATTCCTCATTTTATGTTTTTTTTCCCCCTTGGCAAGCTCATTTATCTCATAGTTTAATAACTATCTATTTTGTTATTATTTAATAATCTCTCATTAGCCTGTGACTCCCTTATGTTTACAAAATTTTCTAATCAAAATTAATGTCCTAGGAGTACTTCAAGCTCTCCAGTTCCCCCAAACTGAATTCATGAGCTTTCACCTGAAGTACATGCCTTTTGCTTCACCTTTATCCATCTTCTAGTAGCATAGAGTATTCCCAAATTCTTATTTTCTCTTCCTTGCCTCCAATTTAATCAATCAGTAATCTTTATTGTTTCATTCCCACCTATCTCTTCATTACTGACTAATCTTTGCCTTTATCACAGCTTTAGGCTCTTGATATGCCTTTTTTTTTTTCTTTTGTCTTGTTCCAAATGACACTGCAACCAGAGAGATCTTTCTAAAATTTATGCTGCTTTCCTTTCAGAGTCCTACCATTTTAGAAGGCATAATAGGCAATTTCAACATTAGTCCCAGCTTACCTATCCAGTCTTACTTCTCTCACCTCTCTCCCTCACCCTCTGAGCTCCTGACTATATTATTCTACCAAGAACACCCTGCATCCTTTCCTTTCCAGGTATTCATATATTTTCTTCCCTTACTAGGCTTTTTTCCCTACCCAGAATTTTGCTGAACTAATCACTAATGGTCTTTCAGGATTTAGATTAGATAGAACTCATCTGGAAAGCATTTTCTGATGGCCCTAGACTAGATGAGAAATTTTGCCATCCATCAGAGGGAGCCCATAACTCCTTGATTTTATTCTTTTTTTTTTTTTTTTTTTTTTTTTTTTTTTTTTTTTTTTTTTTTGTCACATTGGATTAAAGTTCTGTATAGTTGCCTTTGTCACTATATCACAAGCTCCCTCATGCCCGGTGCAATATCTTATTCACCTTTGTATCCCTAGCATTTAGTCCCTACTGAGTTCTCATGACATGTTTGCTGAATACATGAATGAATGAATAAATTGTCAGAGTTCTAGTAACAGCTTTGGATTCACTTTAATTGATGAAAAAGGAATCTCCACTGCAACAGATGCAACTGATTACATTACAAATGAAGCCCTGGTGTGGAGCACACAGCCAAGTCATCATTTGGCTCATGTCTATCTATACAGAGTGCTATAAGCCAATTACTGTAGCACATACGTAGTATCCATTTTGTTAATATATATTAGCGAATAGCATATATAATTATTATATATACACATATGATTCACAAACTCGATGATGGTACTGGCTTTTTTGAGCCTTATTATGCCCCTTCTTGTTTTCTACTGATTATCCTTCTCTAGCTTTAAAGACTAGACACATTCTCATACTCCATTTCAATATTTAACACTAGCATGGTATGGTCCTTTTTTTTCCCTTTTTTTCTTTCTCTTTTTATATATAAACAGGGTATTTAGCTAAAACACAGAGAAACAGACTACACTAAGAAATGAATAATTTCAGAGACCACAACTACATACTATCTTGAAGGAAAACTCATTCTCTTTTCAATTCCTTATACCTCTAAGTGCCAAAACTTGCATTTATTTCCAGGTTTTAAGGGAGATTTAATGTCTACCCATAATCTATTCTTATATAGTTTGGCCAGGAGAGGTTAGCTATTTTCATTTAAAATTGATCCACCTTCACCATGCTTGCAGTTGAACACAAGGACTAAAGGACATGAATCTCTTAACAGTTCCTGATAGGGTTGGATTACACATATCTTCTCAATTTAAATGCACAAAACATCTAAAATGAACATCTAAAAACCTACTTCTTCAAGTTTCAGAGAAATCATATTTATAGTTTCACAGAACAGAAGATTTTATATTTAATTCAATGTTTAACACCTACGAAAGTGTTATTTTCAAATCACAGAAATGCTTCTTGCATTCAAAAATAACTGAGACAAAACAAAGATTCTAAATAATTTTCATTATGAGAAAGTTTACTCGCAAAGGTAAATTATTTTTTGTCAAATTAATTTAACATCCATTAAATTCAAATGTCAGATACTCTCAACAAAAATTCTTTTAATATTTCCAACGTTAAGAAATTGTAAAATTCAATTGAGAGTTAACATTGAGGGCACCTGGATGGCTTAGTGGCTTAAAGCCTCTGCCTTCAGCTCAGGTCATGATCCTAGGGCCCTGGGATGGAGCTCAGCAGGGAGCCTATTTCCCCTTCTCTCTCTCTCTGCCTGCCTGCCTACTTGTGATCTCTGTCTGTCAAATAAATAAAGAGTAATTAAAAAATTGAAAAAAATTTCAATTCCTAATTGTTCTTTAGATTTCATAATAATTAGTTTGCATTTTTTAAATTAAATTAAATTTAATTAAATAAATAAATTAAATTTAAATTAAATTCATTGTTTTCCATTTCTAAACATTTGCTTTACACACTAACCTGACTATCTCCTGGGGACATAAAAGAGTTAATATATTATCCTTCAAGTACTATATATATATATATATATATATATATATATATATATCTTTTTTAATGAAAAACCTTGGAAATTAGAACAAATTATGGTCAAGACATTTATCAATAATCAATTAATATAGGAATTTCATAACAGTGTCCCCACTTAAGAATTAATATTGTTATATAAATTATATAACAAAATCTACAAAACAACTTTTGTTCAAAATTTTTTATTTTCCACTGTTAATTTAACTGTTTTTCAAGAACATGGGGAATAACTTACAGTCAAAATTACAGTCAAAATACATTCTGCGTTAGATGCATTTTCTACTCATGAAGATTCAATCTATATTTAAAGGATGTAACTGAGAATATGGGTATTTATTTTCCTTTTTCCCATTTTTTAATAATAAATAAGGAACTGATCAAATTTATGTGAATGGATATTTTAATAAGAAGGCAAACAAAAAGAGTTAATTCCCAAATATTCCTGGCAAAGAAAATAAAAACTTGAATTTTTGGATGACTTTCTTACTTTTTCCCCTTATTCCCTTCTTCCTTCCTCCTTTCTGTTTCTTTCCTTTCTTTTTCTTCTCTTTCTTCTTTCATGATTATTTACTTTCTTTCTCTCTTGCAGACCCAACATTGAGACTAACAGAATTTCCAAAAAAAAAAAAAATTTAAATCATATAAGTAATATTTTATATTATTTTGCCACTATCTCTGTAGTTTGCATTTGGTTGCAGTTCCAAGGGAAGTTGTTAATAATATCTTAAGAAAAAATAATTTTCACAGGAAAAAAATACTCATCAGAATTCATTTTTCATTATTGTTTTTTTTTTTTTTTTTTAACAGAATATTCTGGAGCTCTTCCTAATTTCCCTACTTCATATGCTGCTTTGTTAAGAATTAAAAAGAGTTCATCTTCATCCCTCTTTGGTTCAAAGACCAGACTGCGATACAGTAATCCTTTATTAGGAACACTGAGTGTTTCTTCACCAAGTTGGCAAAGAACAGCTCAACATTATTATTCCCCCATCAATCTTTATCATCCCTCAGATGCCTTCAAACAAGATGGTAAGTGTTAAAGGAAAACTGCATCTGTTGAAGTTAAACATGCAATGAACATTTTTTTTTTCAGGACTATTGTAATTGGGGTCAAGGCTATTGCAACAGGGGTGAGAGTTTAAAACAATTCTCTCAAAACAGAAAGTGGCAGACTTTTTAAGATCTGGAAAAGTGGAGGACATGGAGGAACAGGTTGGTCAATGTGATTAGGGTACGTAACAGTGGAAAAACTTTCCCTTTCTTTGCTTCTAAATTTTTTGTCTGGTCTAATAATTAAATTGGCATAATACAGATTAACACAAGAAAATAAATTTAATCTCATACATATAGGAACTGGTCAAAGCAAGCAGCTTTTATACCTTTTAGACAAAGAAGCAATGCATTTGTGAAGAATTAGCAAGATAAATGAGTTTGGGCATGAGGTAATCATTAGTGAAGAAGTAAAAAGGTTTGTTTAGTCAGTTTTCTTGGCCCTAAATTCCCTGTTTCTGGTGGTAAGGATGCCTTCTATTCTCCTGGTACAAAGACGGTGCTTTTTACAAGGAAGATTAGTTCCTGCCTTTGGTGGGGAAGAAGGAGGGTTGGAGTGTCCTTCTTGTATCAGCTGTTTCTTAAGTAACTTTATTTTAAAATCATCAGCATACCAAAGTGGTATAACTTTAGGTGGCATATTCTGCTCTCCTTTAGCCATGTGAGTTTATTAACTGCTGCTTATTAAAGTCAGTCTCTTATCCTCCTTATAGAGACTGGGAGATAGTGAGCCTTTTTATCTCAATAATTGCATTTCAAAGGACTGGCTGCTGGGTCCTTGAGAAAGTGTATATTTAACATTTATTCTGACAGGAAAATAAATAATGTAAATTTCCAAAACTAAGACAGTAATTATATTAAGGACTATTAAATAGCTATTAAAATTAAGGTTTGAATAACGTTTTCTAGATGTTTTCCTGTCATTTTTGAGTACATTAACAAAATAATATAAGCTTAATTAATAGTCAGAGAAAAACACTAACAAATGATTATTACTAGGGACTGTTCCAGGCTCTTTGTATAGCTTATCTAAATAATTCTCTCAACAAATATGTAAAGTGGATATTCTTACTGTCTTCTATATAAATGGAAACTCAGAAGTAGATAAGCATCTTTTAAAAGTTCACACTGTTAATAAGCAGGTAATTTTTATTCCTATATCGACTGATTTTAAGTCCAATACACTGGGTTATATTTCAGTTATGATTGATGAAGGACTAAGCATCCAAAGAAACATTTTGCAAGAATTAAACTATTTGAAAATGTCCTTGAAGTGTAATAGTAGATTGCTGTGCCAAACACAACAAACTCATGTCTCATGCTTATGCCAGTTTTTGCCACATGAACATCATCTAATAGAGTTGACATGTAAATTTTATTTAAGCATAATATTAGCTCCTTAAAGATCTTTTATTTTTGAAGTAGTTTAACTTTAAAATTTCCATAATGTGTTCTGTGAAAGACAATATCAAGAGAATTAGAGGACAAGCCACAGACTGGGAGAAAATATTTGCAAAAGATACATCTGATAGGGGCGCCTGGGTGGCTCAGTGGGTTAAGCCGCTGCCTTCGGCTCAGGTCATGATCTCAGGGTCCTGGGATCGAGTCCCACATCGGGCTCTCTGCTCGGCAGGGAGCCTGCTTCCCTCCCTCTCTCTCTCTGCCTGCCTCTCCATCTTCTTGTGATTTCTCTCTGTCAAATAAATAAATAAAATCTTTAAAAAAAAAAAAAAAGATACATCTGATAAAGGACTATTATCCAAAATATATAAAGAACTCTTAAAATCCAACATAAGACAACAAAGAAATTTTAAAAATAAACCAAAGACCTTAAGATACCAAAGAAGATACACAGATGTTAAATAATCATATAAAAAGATGGACTGCATCATTTGTCATCAGGAAATGGAAACTAAAATGAGACACCAGTACATACCTATTAGAACAGCCAAAATCCAGAATACTGAAAATACCAAATGCTGGGGAACACTTATTGATTTCTGGTAGGAATACAAAATTTTACAGCCACTTTGAAAGACAGTTTGATGGTTTCTTACAATACTAAACATACTCTTACCAATATGATCCAACAATTGCACTTCTTGGTATTTATCTAAAATATTTGAAAATTTATGTGTATATAAAAACCTGCACATGGATGTTTAGAGCAGCATTATTCATAATTGCCAAATTTGGACATAATCAAGATGTCCTTCAGGAGGTGAATGGATAAATAAACTGTGATACATCCAGAAAGTGGGATACTATGCAGCACTACAAAGAAGTACATGATTAAGCTCTGAAAAGATGTGGAGGAACGTTAAATGTATATTAGCAACTGAAAGAAGTCAATATGAAAAGACACATATTGGGGCGCCTGGGTGGCTCAGTGGATTAAGCCGCTGCCTTCGGCTCAGGTCATGATCTCAGAGTCCTGGGATCGAGCACCGCATCGGGCTCTCTGCTCAGCAGGGAGCCTGCTTCCCCCTCTGTCTCTGCCTGCCTCTCTGCCTACTTGTGATCTCTCTCTGTCAAATAAAATAAATAAAATCTTTAAAAAAAAAAAAAAAAAAGAAAAGACACATATTGTATGATTCCAACTATTTAACATTCTGGGAAAAAAATGATGGAGACAGTAAAAAGATTAGTACCAATTATGGGGGTTGAGGAAGAGATGAATAGGCAGAGCACAGAGGATTTTTAGGGCCATTAAAATACTTGGAGCAGTTACTGCTTGGGTAGCAAACCCTCTGTAAGGCCTGTGTCAGAGAGTTTGGGTTGGTGAGCACACAGAGATTTGGGGAGACAGGAGCACCTGGAGAGTCCAGGAAAGCACCGTGCCCTTTTGCCACAACTGGTCCTCTGCGTCTGTCCCAGCAGGCTATTCCTGAGTGACTTCCTTTCGTGATATGCCAGAGATCTACTAATTTTCCTGAGGTTGTTGCCACCCTTTCAGCATTTTGCTTGCTCCTTCATATACTCTTATATGGACAAAAGGACAAGGTGGAAAAATTCACCACAGAAAAAAGAACAAGAGGTAGTACTGAAGGCTAGGGAACTAATCAATACAGACATTGGTAATATGTCAGATCTAGAGTTCAGAATGATGATTCTCAAGGCTCTAGCCAGGCTCGAAAAAAGCATGGAGATATTAGAGAAACCCTCTTGGGAGATATAAAGGCCCTTTCTGGAGAAATAAAAGAACCAAAATCTAACCAAGTTGAAATAAAAAAAGCTATTAATGAGTTGCAATCAAAAATGGAGGCTCTCACTGCTAGGATAAATGAGGCAGAAGAAAGAATTAGTGATATAGAAGACCGAATGACAAAGAATAAAGAAGCTGAGCAAAGAGGGACAAACTATTGGACCACAAGGGGAGAATTGGAGAGATAAGTGACACCATAAGATGAAACAACATTAGAATAATTGGGATTCCAGAAGAAGAAGAAAGAGAGAGGAGAGCAGAAGGTATACTGGAGAGAATTATTGGAGTGAATTTCCCCAATATGGCAAAGGGAAAGAGCATCAAAATCCAGGAGGTGCAGAGAAACCTCCTCAAAATCAATAAGAATAGGTCCAGACCCCGTCACCAAATAGTAAAATTTAAAAGTCTTAGTGGCAAAGAGAAAATCCAGAAAGCAGCCCAGGAAAAGAAGGCTGAAACATACAATGCTAAAAATATTGGATTGGCAGCAGTCTTATCCACAGAGACCTGGCAGGCCAGAAAGAGCTGAAATGATATATTCAGAGCACTAAATGAGAAAAACATGCAGCCAAGAATACTATATCCAGCTAAGCTATCATTGAAAATAGAAGGAGAAATTAAAAGCTTCCAGGACAAACAAAAACTGAAAGAATTTGCAAACACCAAACCAGCTCTACAGGAAATATTGAAAGGAGTCCTCTAAGCAAAGAGAGAGCCTACAAGTGGTAGATCAAAAAGGAACAGAGACAATATACAGTAACAGTCAGCTTAAAGGCAATACAATGTCACTAAATTCATATCTCTCAATAGTTACACTGAATGTTAAGGGGCTAAATGCCCCAATCAAAAGACACAAGGTATCAGAGTGGATAAAAAAAACAAAACCCATCTATATGTTGCCTACAAGAAACTCATTTCAACCTGAAGAAACTTCCAGATTTAAAGCAAGGGTGTGGAAAACAATTTACCATGCTAATGGACATCAGAAGAAAGCAGGAGTGGCAATCCTTATATCAGATCAATTAGATTCTAAGTCAAAGACTATAATAAGAGATGAAGAAGGACACTATATCTTACTCAAAGTATCTGTCCAACAAGAAGACCTATAAATTTTAAATATCTATGCCCTCACTATGGGAGCAGCCAACTATATAAACCAATTAATAACAAAGTCAAAGAAACACATCAACAATAATACAATAATAGTAAGGGACTTTAACACTCCCTCATTGAAATGGAAAGAACATCTAAGCAAAAGATAAACAAGGAAATAAAGGCCTTAAATGACACACTGGACCAGATGGACATCACAGATATATTCAGAACATTTCATCCCAAAGCAACAGAATACACATTCTTCTCTAGTGCACATGGAACATTCTTCAGAATAGATCATATCCTTGGTCCTAAATCAGGTCTCAGACAGTATCAAAAGATTAGGATCATTCCCTGCATATTTTCAAACCACAATGCTCTGAAGCTGGAACTCAATCACAAGAGGAAATTTGGAAAGAACCCAAATACCTGGAGACTAAACAGCATCCTTCTAAAGAATGAATGGGTCAACCAGGAAATTAAAGAAGAATTGAAAAAATTCATGGAAACAAATGATAATAAAAACACAACGGTCCAAATCTGTGGGACACAACAAAGGCAGTCCTGAGAGGTAAATATATAGTGGTACAAGCCTTTCTCAAGAAACAAGAAAGGTCTCAGGTACACAACCTAACCCTACACCTAAAGTAGCTGGAGAAAGAACAAGAAAGAAACCCTAAACCCAGCAGGAGAAAGGAAATCATAAAGATCAGAGGAGAAATCAATGAAATAGAAACCAAAAAAACCAATCGAACAAATCAACAAAACTAGGAGCTGGTTCTTTGAAAGAATTAATAAAATAGATAAACCCCTGGCCAAACTTATCAAAAAGAAAAGAGAAAGAACCCATATAAATAAAATCATGAATGAAAGAGGAAAGATCACAACTAACACCAAAGAAATACAAACAACTATAAGAACATACTATGAGCAACTCTATGCCAACAAATTTGACAATCTGGAAGAAATGGATACATTCCTAGAGACATATAAACTACCACAACTTAACCAGAAAGAAATAGAAAACCTGAACAGACCCATAACCAGTAAGGAGATTGAAACAGTCATCAAAAATCCCCAAACAAACAAAAGCCCAGGGCCAGACAGAATTCTCCTGGGAGAATTCTACCAAACATTTAAAGAAGAACTAATTCCTATTCTCTGGAAACTGTTCCAAAAAATAGAAATGGAAGGAAAACTTCCAAACTCATTTTATGAGGCCAGCATCACCTTGATCCCCAAACCAGACAAGGATCCCATCAAAAAAGATAACTACAGACCAATATCCTTGATGAACACAGATGCAAAAATTCTCACCAAAATACTAGCCAATAGGATTCAACAGTACATTAAAAGGATCATTCACCACGACCAAGTGGGATTTATTCCAGAGTTGCAAGGTTGGTTCAAATCTGCAAATCAATCAATGTGATACAACACATTAATAAAAGAAAGAACAAGAACCATATGATACTTTCCATAGATGCTGGAAAAGCATTTGACAAAGTACATCATCCCTTCCTGATAATACTCTTTAAAATGTAGGGATAGAAGGCACATACCTCAATATCATCAAAGCCATCTATGAAAAACCCACCACAAATATCATTCTCAATGGAGAAAAACTGAAAGCTTTTCCGCTAAGGTCAGGAACACGGCAAGGATGTCCATTATCACCACTGCTATTCAACATAGTACTAGACGTCCTAGCCTCAGCAATCAGACAACAAAAGGAAATTAAAGGCATCCAAATCGGCAAAGAAGAAGTCAAACTATCACTCTTTGCAGATGATATGATACTATATGCGGAAAACCCAAAAGACTCCACTCCAAAACTGCTAGGACTTGTACAGGAATTCAGTAAAGTTTCAGCATATAAAATCAATGCACAGAAATCAGTTGCATTTCTCTACACCAACAACAAGACAGAAGAAAGAGAAATTAAGGAGTCAATCCCATTTTCAATTGCACCCCAAACCATAAGATACCTAGGAATAAACCTAACCAAAGAGACACAGAATCTATACTCAGAAAGCTATAAAGTACTCATGAAAGAAATTGAGGAAGACACAAAGAAATGGAAAATGTTCCATGCTCATGGATTGGAAGAATAAATATTGTGAAAATGTCTATGCTACCTAATGCAATCTACACATTTAATGCAATTCCTATCAAAGTACCATCCATCTTTTTCAAAGAAATGGAACAAATAATCCTAAAATTTATATGGAACCAGAAAAGACCTCGAACAGCCAAAGGGATATTGAAAAAGAAAGCCAAAGTTGGTGGCATCACAATTCTGGACTTCAAGCTCTATTACAAAGCTGTCATCATCAAGACAGCATGGTACTGGCACAAAAACAGACACATAGATCAATGGAACAAAATAGAGAGCCCAGAAATAGACCCTCAACTCTATGGTCAACTCATCTTTGACAAAGCAGGAAAGAATGTCCAATGGAAAAAAGACAGCCTCTTCAATAAATGGTGTTGGGAAAACTGGACAGCCACTTGTAGAAAAATGAAATTGGACCATTTCCTTACACCACACACTAAAATGGACTCAAAATGGATAAAGGACCTCAATGTGAGAAAGGAATCCATCAAAATCCTTGAGGAGAACACGGGCAGCCACCTCTTCGACCTTAGCCGCAGCAACATCTTCCTAGGAACATCACCAAAGGCAAGGGAAGCAAGGGCAAAAATGAACTTTTGGGATTTTATCAAGATCAAAAGCTTTTGCATAGCAAAGGAAACAGTTAACAAAACCAAAGACAACTGACAGAATGGGAGAAGATATTTGCAAATGACATATCACATAAAGGGCTAGTGTCCAAAATCTATAAAGAACTTAGCAAACTCAACACCCAAAGAACAAATAATCCAATCAAGAAATGGGCAGAAGACATGAACAGACATTTCTGCAAAGAAGACATCCACATGGCCAACAGACACAGGAAAAAGTGCTCCACATCACTCGGCATCAGGGAAATACAAATCAAAAACACAATAAGATATCACCTCACACCAGTCAGAATGGCTAAAATTAACAAGTCAGGAAATGACAGATGCTGGCGAGGATGTGGAGAACGGGGAACCCTCCTACACTGTTGGTGGGAATGCAAGCTGGTGCAACCACTCTGGAAAACAGCATGGAGGTTGCTCAAAATGTTGAAAATAGAGCTACCCTATGTCCCAGCAATAGCACTACTGGGTATTTACCCTAAAGATATAAACATAGTGATCTGAATGGGCGTGTGCACCCAAATGTTTATAGCAGCAATGTCTACAATAGCCAAACTATGGAAATAACCTAGATGTCCATCCACAGATGAATGAATAAAGAAGATCGGTATATATACACATTGGAATACTATGCAGCCATCAAAAGAAATGAAATCTTGCCATTTGCGACAACATGGATGGAACTAGAGCGTATCATGCTTAGTGAAATAAGTTAAGTGGAGAAAGAGAACTATCATATGATCTCCCGGATATGAGGAAGTGGTGATGCAACATGGGGGGTTATGGGGTAGGAGAAGAATCAATGAAACAAGATGGGATTGGGAGGGAGACAAACCATAAGTGACTCTTAATCTCACAAAACAAACTGAGGGTTGCTGGGGGGGGGGGTGGGAGAAGGGAGATTCGGTTATGGACATTGAGGAGGTATGTGCTATGGTGAGTGTTGTGAAGTTTCTAAACCTGGCGATTCACAGACCTGTACCCCTGGGAATAAAAACATATTGTATGTTTATTAAAAAAATGAAAAATTTAAAAAATAGTAATAAAATAAATACTTGGAGCATCACAATGATGGATATAAGTTATTAAACATTTGTTTACACCCACTAAATGTACAGCACCAAGAGTGGAACCTAATGAAAGTGATGGATTTTGAGTGATCATAATGTGTCACATTATGTTTATCCTTAGTTAAAAAGAAAAAGTATCATTCTGGCAATTTATCTTGCTAATAGGAGAAGATATGTATGTGTGTGAATGAAGTGTTTATGAGAAATCTCTACTTTCCTCTAAGTTATGCTGTAGATCTAAAACTGCTCTTAAAAAAATAAAGCTTTGGCATGCCTGGCTCAGTCAGAAGAGCATGCGACTCTTCATCTTGTGGTCTTGGGTTTGAGCCCCAAGTGAGTGATGTAGAGATCACTTAAAAAAGTAAATAAGTAAGTAAGTAAATAAATAAATAAATAAATAAATCAAATCTTTTTAAAACTCTTATTATATTAACTTCAGTGTCAAAGTCATTAGGCAGAGATGTGTTGGGATTTGTATTCTTTAAGAATAATTATTTTATGGGACTACAACAAAATAGAATGTATTGAGTGGTTAGAACTACAGGGTACTCTTGTTTTTGTTAAATTCAATAGACCAGGAGTAAGGACAGATAATCTGCATTTATAAAAACCTCCCAGTTTATGTTGATGCTCCTGGTTGTTGAACCATGCTTTGAGTAGCAAGTCTCCAGGCTGGAGACCCAGTTCAATATAATTTAAGTCTTTCACTGCTCTAGTTTAATCCATATTTAGAGTATCAGGAAGAATGGGAGTTTTGAGTATTTCCAAAGTAATCCTCCGTAGTTGTTATTTCCTCACCCTAGAATTTGATAGTTCTTGGCTAGATGTGACTTTGAGTTTGTTCTTTCAAGACCCTGACATATGGCTTTTTTCAGGTAATTCCCTTCTGCCTTAATAGAGAATAAAGTTAGGGTTGACATACTCTTGTGAAAAATGAGAAAAGTAACAAAACCTGAATAGAAAGCCTTCCCATTCCTGCTCAGAGTTAAGCCCGGAAGTACTCCAAGATAGAGTTAAGATTTTTCTGAAAATTGTAAAAATCTAATTTGCAGAGAAATTTGAGAAAGCAATTCTACTCTTGTATATAAAACCTGGAAAACAAAGAAATATAAAACCATGTTTATTGCATTATATGTTTAACAACAAAAAGTTAGAGACAACTCAGATAGTTATCAGAAGGGAAATGGATACATAAATTATAATTTTTCATGTTTTGAAATATTAAGATGGTTAAAGTGAATAAACTATATATTTAAGAAACAAAATGAATATACATCAAAAGTTAATTTTTAGTGAACAAGGAAAGTTAGACTACTACTTATAATACACCATATATGTAAAAAGATTAAAAATCAAAATAATATATATTATTTATGCATATGGATATGTGGCACAATTTTTTAAAACATGAGTGTGAGGTATCAAGTTGACTATAATGCTTATCTGTCAGGACAAAAGGAAAATGAGAGCAAAGAAATGACACCAGGATAGGGAAGGTATATGACCTCAACTATGTGATATTTTAGTTATTAAAATAAAAAAATCTGACGGTCATATAATGAAGCTTGTACTCAGTAAAATCTAAAGTGGTTCACAATGATTCTCACCTCCTGATGTTTATAGTGTTATCATTTCTCTTTAACTGTGGGCCAAAGCCAGTAATCTGCTTCTGGAGAATGGATTATGGCAAAAATAATGCCAATATTAGGTCATGAAAAACTCTGTCTTCCATCTAAATTCCATTCCAAAGAATGCATAATCAGGATCTGAATTAAACAAAGTTCAATGTACTATACGGATTAGCTGCCTAGAGTAGAATACCAACCTCTTGAGATGATCACAAGATAACACAGAAAATTAAAATAGGTGAATCTGAGGAAGAAAACCTTAAAATTATGATATTGTGAGAAGAATCCTCTGTAGAAAATGTAGAAGTATGGTGAGGACATCAAGAAAATGAACCAAGGTTATATGTTTATTATCTCACAGTTTCTGTGAGACAAAACCCAGATGTGGCTTAAATGGGTTCTGTCTCTCACAAAGCAGGACTGTAGTCTCATCCCAACATTCAAATGATATAGATCACTTGTTAGCACACTTATATGTTGTTGGTGGGGTTCAGTTCCTGGTAATTGTTAGACTGAGTGCTTTAATAATTCATGGACTGTTGGCCAAAAGCCTTTCTCATTGATACTCTCCATAGAATAGCTCACAACATGGTAGCCAACTTCCAACAGCAGGAGCAAGCCAGAGCAAGAGATGGAAAACAAAAAAAGACTTCAAGAAGTGTATAATAGACACTAACACTTGATTCAGGTGAGGAAGTGGAGACAGTTAATGAATAAAAATTTTTGTGCTAAATTCATGAAGCAAAAAAGAGTAATGGAGCAGTACCTGGAAGGGAGAATGTTGTTCACTGGAGTCAAGTGGAGTCCTCTGACCTATTTTGCTTTCAGTTTGATATTATTATTTTAGGTAATGATTATCACCACTTCAAATTTCATGTGCAAATGTTCCACCCAACAAAAGACATTATCTAGTTTTGAAAGAAACTGAGTTGTTAATAATTAAAGGGGTCGTTTGAATATATCATTTAATTGACTAAAAAGTTTTAAGGTTTAAACTGGAAATTTTCCAGTTTAAACTGGAAATTTTCATGATAATATAGGATAATTAAAAGCCCTTATGGGTCAGTCCCTCAAACACCTACAGAATATGCACAGTTTTTTGAAATGTGATATGGACAAGGATTATTAACTAGTGTTAACATAACATCCATTTTCCCTTTATAAATGAACAGCCAATAATATAGTCCTTGACTTCATTTCTCTGTGTTGTTGTTGTGGTTTAGAAGGAGTAACATAAGTGTAGAGAGCATTTCATTCTTTTATTTGTGATTAGATGGTTAGTTTAAAATATTTTATCTTTCTTAAACAGAGGAGCAATCTGGATTAGAAGTAATGCTGACAAGGAACTTTCGATTTACTAGGGAAGTCCACTCGAGATTCAGATTCTACAAATGCTACATCGGGTGGAAAAATGGTGATTCTTACAAACAACTGAAATGAATTATTTTCTACTAGGATTGAGCTATGTTTACATTTCTTCAATGATATAAACAACCTGTAATTTACATAACACTCTGAGTCTACCCACCCTTTAGAATTTCTACCACTAGCTTCTGACATGTGAAGATTTCCTGCAATTTGCCAACTTTGTTGCCTCATATCTTCAGTACTTTGGGCTGAATTTCATTGTTGACATGGCTTATTAACAGATTTGACTTGGCACATGGGCAATGGCATCATAACTCAAAGTAATCTCTGTGTTGACAATTTTCTGTTGTTTCTTCAATGGCCTTTGCTGATAAATTATTTTGGAGGATCAGATACAAAATTTAAATGATCTTTTATAAGAATAAGAATTCCCTCTGGAAGGGGAGAAGGTATTTCAGTTGGATGGTATACTCCTGTATAAAATCAGATCTCTTCAGTTTCTCAGTTTAAAAAATAGACAAATATATCCTAATAAAACCTTAGAATTTTTAAGACGATTCACTGAAACTTTATGACCTTATTCTTTATTACATTGTTAATTTTTAGAGTTGTTTTTATTGTTTTACATTATTATGCTATTCTCTCCAATTTAACTATATGTCATTTGAGCAAAAACCACCTTATATACTCTTCTTTATCCACTCTCATCAGTAAGAACAGTGCCAGCTTACTAGGAATTTCACAAATACTGTTGAATAAAGAGGCAGATGAGGAAATTAAAAATGAATTTATATATCATGATAGACTATTTGCTTGAATTTTGTTTATTTAAACTTTGTATTCTGGATTACAAATGAGAAGGTAGAAAAAGCAATGTCCTCCCTCTGTTGATATGGTGGCCTAGTAGTTTGGCATCTTCTGAAGTTTATATTGGGCTGGTACATTTTGACCATTCTTGTAAGTGATAGCATATCTGAATCATCTGATCTTTCTTTTGTAGATATATTAGAAAATGACAAAGAAAGTCTATTATACTCTCAATTTATATTATGTACACAGCATAATGCCACTTAACCATGAAACATACATCACAGTGCTTTTTAATAAATAAAGCACTCCAGTTCTTAGGAAACTTGGAAAGTTTGTAATGAAAGTTTACACTTGTTCAGCTTTTATAAAAAAACAATTTTAAGTTGAAAAGAAATTTAAGATTAAAGGAAGGTTTGGTTATTTTCTTTAAGAATTCATTTCCGATGCTCCCATGGTGTGGAAAGTTTTTCTCACATTGTAACTGTGAATTTCATCATAAAATGTAATTTCTGGTAAAACAATTCAAAACTTCTGGAAATCATCACATGAAATATTAGTGATGATTTAAAGTGCATTTTTTTGTAATTGCGCTTGACACGATAGGCTGATATTTCTTCTAGATTATATTACTGATACACTTAGTTAATATTACATGAATAAACTAGACAAGGCCATAAATTAGAGTTAACTAGCATGTAGAGGGGTTTGGGGTCTGGCATTGGACCTTATCATTGAGAAAAAGAAGCAATTGTTTAAAAGAGGATTTCAATATAAAGGGCAAGTTTAGAATCTAGAGAGACATAATGTCTCCATACTTTTGTATCAGCAGAACATAAGTATTCTTAATGGAGCCTTTATATTCTAATTTTAATGGAAATCTATGTAAACTAAGGAAGTTATTATTGATGTGCTAATCAATTCAAGCATAGGAAAATCTTGACCAAAGTATATATATTCTAGAGCAGAATTCAGTAAAAAGCTGTCTTCATCTAGGAAACAAACTTACCTTTTATTTCAATTTGAACTTTATTTTAATATAATTCCAGCAATAAAACAGCAGTTTGTAAAGACTTCATGCATTACTGGAAGTGATCAAGCTAAGACAGATAAATATCCCAGAGATTTTTAGAAAGAATGCTTGAAATGAATGGAAATTTATTCTGATTCTAGAAGTATATGGCTCAAGGATATCATTCCAATGAAATTTAAACTTTTTTAAAAAAATTTTCCAACAATCATTATTTGTAAATGATGATTTTATCCTATGTTTTTCCTGGGAAGTTCACAGTTTTCAAAGTTATTTTTTTTCTTAAATACATTTTCTCATAAGTAATAGAGGAGAAAAAAATAGCATATTAATTATCTACTCCTGTGTAAAATGTATCTTAAAACTTAGCAACTTAAAACATCTTTTCTTTTTTAGAAACTGTTGGTCTGGAATCTGGGAGTGGCTTAGCAGGGTAGTTCTGGCATAAGGTCTCTTATGAGATTTCAATCAAGCTGTCATTGTAGCTGCTTTCTTATTTGAAATCTTGACTGAGAGAATAATCCCTTAAAAATTCACTCATACAGTTGTTAGTAGGCCTCAGTTTCATGCTGGCAGTAGGTCAAACAAGAGATTTCAGTTCCTCAAATGTGGGCCCCACCATAAACTGAAAAAGTATCTTCAGGGGCGACTATATTCCCCCTAAGGGAATGACTAACAATAACAGTGCTAAGAATAGTTTAAAGAACAAATATGTGAAATCAAACTAAATCTGATGACAGAATGTGTTAAGAAGTAACTTTTCAAGCTCAGGAAACAGTGAGGGAAAAATAAAACCATTAAAGAATTGAAAACTTCATTAGTGGTAATACAAAGGCAATTGAAAAGATAAGAATGTAGCTATCATATTTGAAAAAGTCAAACAAATTAGAAAAAGATTAAAGATATAAAAGTTGTTATAGAGATGATAGAGAAGACTTTAAAAAAAAAATTGAAGATATGCCTAATGGGTATGAGGAGAACTGAACAAATAAAGAAATTTTCCTGAAAAAGAAATTGCTGGGATGTCTGCATGGCTCAGTTAAGCATCTAACTCTTGATTTCAGCTCAGACTATGATCTCATGCAGAGATCTAACCCTGTGACAGGCTACACACTCAGCAGGGAGTCTGCTTGAGATTCTCTCTCTCCCCTTCCTCTGTCCTTCTCCATGCTCTTTCTCTAAAATAAATACATAAAACTTAACAAACAAACAAACAAAAAAGTCTTGAACCTATAGTTATATAAAACGTTAAACACCAAGACAAATCCAGAAAGGGGAAAGAAACAGACATCCAGGTATAAAAACTAATCACTTAGGAGTGAAGGAATGCAGGCTGACTCAGACTTACCCATGGTAATGTTAATGCGATCAGAGAGCGGAAAACATCTACAGGCTTTAATGAAATTAATACTGAACCCCTAATTTGATACCCAGCCACGTTGTCTTTCAGTTGTAAAGAACAAACAGATATTCTGAACCAAGGAGCAAAACAGAAAATTTAGGGAGTACACATAGGGGAAGTGAGAGAAAGTGTATTAATTTCATCATTCTTTGTAGGAGAAAATCAACAGATCACTTTTAAATTGAAACAATTCTCTTCTGAGGAAGGACATTCTGGAGGTGTGAATCTGATATTTCACAGACAATAGCCACTCACATTATATAGTCTGTTCATAAAAAAAGGCTGATTTTTAAGAAAAAAATCACTCAAAAATATTACTCCTATAAGATATTAACATTGTATGTGATGGGATCTGCCTGTTACAGAAATATCTCAAAGATTTCTACCTTGTTAAAAAAGTATTTTGATTTACTTGTTATCCAGATCTTTGTGATGATTATCATATATGAAGTCCATCTCCACAAGTTACAGATTCCATTAAGTTAAAAATTGCAAAATAGAAGGACATTGCTTAAAGTAATTCATTGTCTTCATCAATAGGTGTAGTGTACTACTGCAGGAGAGTGAATCAAACTGTCTGAGTTTACCTATAATAATACATTCTTGGTATGGAATCTTAAAAATGAATCTTTTTAGAGCTAGAATCATCATTGATTACCCTTTGGTGAGGACTGGGAAGTTCTACACATGCTCTTCAACCCCTACAGTGAGCTTTATTTCTAAAAGAAAAAGGAGAGAGAGAGAGAGGACGATTGCTTGCTAAAATGCTTTTAAAAGTAACAATTGAACAAAGAGATACTGAAAAGAGGATGAGTAGTCACAACAGAATACATGTTGTTTAGGTCAGTCTCTTATTTTTTCAGTGTGTAATCTTACCTCTTAGCATTTCTCTAGCCTGACAACCTTTATTTCTCTTGTCCTTTCTGATAATTTTCAGAACAAAAGATTTAGAACCATAGACCTTTAGTTAAAATCAACTGTTTATTACATTGCTAATTTTGGAGAAGTCTCCTCTCAGAACCTCAGAGTTTTCATCTCTTTTAGAAATAATTGTAATGTTAAGCTTAAAGAATTAAATAACAGTATATATTAAAATGTTTTATAAATGTTGTGAAAAAATTATAATAGTAATAGTAGTGGCAGGGATAATCAGATTCTAGATTCCAACAGCCCTGGATTTGTATCCCAGGTTTGCCATGTATTTGCTATATACATTTTTTTCATTAATTTCAGCCTCAGTTTTGTCATCTATAAAACTGGGGATTAGTTCTAGTCACATGGATGTTGTGAGTGTTAAATGATACATTGCATATAAATAATTCAGTATAATGTCTATTATGTAGTAATTATACCACAAGAAATGTTAGTTGTTGCTGTTATTGTAATTACTAATTATAATTTATAGAACACTTGTGTATACTATGTATACCAAGTATACATGTTGATGTCAACCAATCCTCATAATAATATCTTCAGGAGACATGATCATCCATAGTTAATAAATGGAGTACAAAGGATAAAAGTAAAAACAAATAAGGAGGTTAGAAAATGATGGTACTAGAATTTGAACCCAAGTGTGTCTGACTCATATAGTTCAAGAGTTTTGAAATATATAAAAATATAAAATATATTTATTAAATGTTGATTTTATGCATTATAAGAATTTATAATATTGATTTAATGATCATATTTATAGTGTAAAGACTAGAAGAGATATATTTTCATGACTCCATCATGCAGTTTAACTATAACTGAGAGTTTAAGGAGGTTTCATGTGCTTTTCCAAATATTTTATAAATGCACTATGATGCAACAGCAAGTAGAATATTTTGACAATAATTTTCTCTAGTTCTTTTTATTATATTACTTGTTTATATTTTTGAGTAAAAGTTTTAAGTGATAGCAATGTGATTTGGTACATAGAAACACATTTCAGTTACTTTCATGTAATATTTTATTATTTGTAGCTGAAAAAAAAGGACTTCAGCTAGATTATCTAGGACTCAAACAAAATACTTGACAATGCCTGCTTTTTAAATGGTCTGTTTTATTGGGTGAATATTTAGAGTGCCATGAACACTTCTATTTTTCTTTGCCCAAAAAAGAATGAATACATATTTTTTTTAAATGTATAAATGTACTCTAAACCCATTATTCTAAATAGGGAGGTTTTTATCTTTTTAAGTAATAATTTTTTAAAGCTTGAGTTTCCTGGGACATTCATTCTTGTATTTCTTTCCTGATATTTTCTTGTGGTTATCTACAAAGAATGTGAATCTCCAACTGTTTAGAAGAAGTATTAGAAATATGTCTTTCCTAAAATTTTGCCTCTTCATTTTTCTAAGGCAGTAGTTTTAAATGAGGACAATGTTGACCCAGGGGACATTTAAGAATCTCTGGAGACATTTTTGATTATATACTTTGGGAAGGTGTGCTGATGGCATCTAGTAGGTAAGGGCTTGAGGATCTTGATCTAAGGTTACTATATAATAAAATTCATGATGGATAAAAATAAAGAAAAAAATTTACTTTCTTCTAAATTCACAATTCAAGATGTAAAAGATCCTAGATCCACATATAACTCTGTGAATTCTTGCACTACTACAAGCTAATAAGACTAATACTTCCCCCGACACATTTACTTATCATTTCTCCATCAGAATTATCCTAAAACTCTGGCAGAATTATGTTAAAACTTTTGAAACCCAAGCTATCATCTGAAGCTCAATATTATTTCTGCTTCTCAATAAAATTTTCATTAGTTTTAAATGACCTTTATCATAAGATTTCTCTGAATATTAACTAAATGAGATAAAATTAGTATCTGGCATATAGTAGTTACCTAATAATTTTATGTGTCCTTCCCTCTTGTCTCTTTCTCTTCTGATCTCCTTATTTACATTGTTTACCTGCTAATGAAGACTTAACTGTGTACAGTTTTTATATTCTTATTCATTTATTTGACTTTTTTTTAAAGATTTTATTTATTTATTTGACAGACAGAGATCACAAGTAGGCAGAGAGGCAGGCAGAGAGAGGAGAAAGCAGGCTCCCTGCTGAGCAGAGAGCCCGATGCGGGGCTCAATCCCAGGACCCTGGAATCATGACCTGAGCTGAAGGCAAAGGTTTTAACCCACTGAGCCACCCAGGCACCCCGATTTATTTGACTTTTTTTGAAGACATCTCATTTATTCTATGAGAATATATTTATTTGCATTACATAATTTATCCTTTACAATCTAGCATTTTTTAAAAGATTTTATTTATTCATTCGAGACACAGAGGTACAAAAAGAAAGCCAGCATGAGTAGGGGGAGAGGCAGAGGGACAGGAAAAAGTAGACTCTCCACTGAGCTGGGACCCCCAATGCCAGACCGATACCAGGGCACTGAAATCATGACCTGAGCTGAAGGCAGACTCCTAACCATCTGAGCCACCCAGACACACTTATACTCTAGCATTTGACAGAAATCACAAGAAGGCAGACAGGCAGGTGGGGTGGGGAGCAGGCTCCCCCACCGAGCAGAGTGCCCAATGCAGGGCTGTATCCCAGGACCTTGAGATCATGACCCAAGCCAAAGGCAAAGGCCTAACCCACTGAGCCACCCAGCTGTCCCAACTTTTAGGTTTTTTTAAAATGTTCTTATTTAGCATTATCTTCTTTAGCTCTGCTTTAGATGAATACAAGATATGTATTTGAAAATGTACACCACCAATATTTGAGATATTTTTTAAATTGTATATATCATAATTTTAAAAGAAATCTTAGTCAATTAAAGAAATTCTAGGTAGGTCTCTAATTTACTAAAATAATGTAATTTGCTAGTTTGTGACTTTCTTGTGTTAGTATGTCTGTTGAGTACAAGGAAAAAGGAAAAATTTTAAATATTAAAATAATAGAGAAAAAGTTTTGATATTTTTAGAAAGTTTAAAGTGTGTCATTTTTGGTCCTTACAGAAAGTGTAGACTATGGGCCAGTGTTTGTACAAGAACCAGAAGATATAATTTTCCCAACTGATTCTGATGAAAAGAAAGTAGCATTGAACTGTGAAGCTCGTGGCAACCCAGTTCCCAATTACAGGTAAAAGTTCATTATTAATCATTTTTCTCAAGTATTAAAAATTCCCTTCAATGAGATTCTGACATTTCCAGGGAGTATTATAATATCTCAAGTACTTTTTACATATTTGTCTTCTGATTTTTCCTAAGATGGCTTCGAAATGGAACAGAAATAGATTTGGAAAGTGATTATCGCTACAGTTTGATCGACGGGACTTTCATTATCAGTAATCCAAGTGAAGCAAAGGATTCTGGTCATTATCAGTGTTTAGCAGCCAACACTTTAGGAAGTATTCTTAGTAGAGAAGCCATACTTCAATTTGCCTGTGAGTAAAGTATATGTTTTCTTCATGTATCTATATATAGTGTGTATACATGTAATTTAACAGTTTGGTTAGGCAAAAGCTTAATGAAGACCTCAAATTTTCAAATAGTGGTAAAATCTCGGTAATTATTAGAACTATGTAAACAATGTGTTTTTTTCAAAGATATTCAAAACTCCCTGAAATGTTTGCCTTCTTCAAATAAACCCAACACACTACTCTGGGAGGTTAAAAATACTACTCATAACTTTTTTTTCCTCCACCTTTTAAAACATCTACTTATCTGCTTTTATTTTTCTACTGTTTATTATAGTCACTATTTGCTATAGTTTCCTTTAGACATAAGATCACATATTCTAAAAATTCTGCTTAGGAAACTAAAGAAATGCCTCGGAAATGCTTATGTTTCAGATTCCAACTACAATTTCTCACACAGATACACCAGTTTTTAATTAAAAAAAGATACATACATATAATTAAACATATATACTAGAATATATACATTTCCTAAAATAGAACATTTATCTAATTAACTATGTATATTGAGTTCTTAAAACTTGTGAAATTATGTAACTTATGATAAAGACTTACACCAAATTGAGGATAGGCTACTGAGTAAAAGCAAAACAATACAAAAAACAAAAAACAAAACAAACAATATCATTTCTTAGTAAACAATCCTACTTGAATACAAATTCTTGAGGATTACAATATTTAAAAAAAATAGGAGGGTAGATTTCTTCATGTTAATAATTTATATGTAACTTATATCGGCTATATAATTTATCACAAAATTATTTTTAATTTAAAATTACACCCTGAAGAATGGAATAATTGATTTTCTCTATATAATCTCCATCACATATTATTTCTAATTAACCCAGAATCCAGACATCCTATTACAGGAGTGTGAAGGAGAAAGGAAAAAACAAAGGAATAATAATGGATTTAGGGCTAGGTCCCAGAAAAATCTAAATATTATCTTTTAAAATAAATTTTGTTAAGTATTTAGGACAGAACTTTACATACACCAAATATACCAAGATAGTAGCCTGAATATACTCCTTTTGTTTTAGAAAATATGTGGTGTAACACAAAATCTAATACTTTTCATTATGCACATTGAAAGAGTAACCTAATAAACAAATAGCCCCTTAATTGCTCTCTGTAAATAAAGTAGTACTTTCAAAACAGATACAGAAAATCTGGAGAACATGATGTATGAATACTAAGTGGTTTATATCTTTCTCTTTGGTCTATACTGATACAAGTATACCAATTCATAATAGCTTATATATCAACTGTTCTCTCCAAAACCACCAGTGGAGGCAAAATATGCAAAATTTTCTGTCCAATGTGTCTGTATGACTGTACTACCCTATAATTTCTGCAAAGACTATTCATAACTATCTGATACTCACCCCCACCTGCAGTGAGCACATTGGTACCAGCATTTTCAGTTCAATAACTAGGCAAGGAAAACCCTATCTATCTTACTTATTGTGTATCAAGTTGTCCTGAGCTTAGTCTAGAGCAATATTTACTTTATTTTTGACTTAACACAGGGTTAATATACATATGCATTCCTTGGTAGCATCTTATGACCCTGCCTTTCCCCATTCCCCCCACCTGACTCAGCTGTGTTCTAAAGGCCATTTTATAAATACCTACGAGCCCATAATGTGCTTGGTTGAAGCAGTCACTTACATAGAGAAAGGCACACTTCTGCCTCAAAATTACTTTTTCACCTAAAGACATTATGTCCATTAGATTAAAATAAAAAATAAAAATTCCTTTAGGTTTAGCTCTATCTTCTTTCCAGAAGATTTCTGGGGGGAAATGCAAATATAGGTGGTGGAGAGGAGAACAAAGACTCCACCAACTTTCTTTCTAGTGTACTCGGATATGAGTATGGATGCTATGGGTTCCAGGAGCCAAGGTACATTTGTGACTGGAGGAAAATTGAGGTAGGAACTTAGAAAGAAAAAAAGGAGCTTCTGAAAGGAAGTGAGAGGATACAAAGGAAAAAGTAAGATTAAAAACTTGGTGGGTTTGGTGCATAAACAATGAATTCTGGAACACTGAAAAAAAATTAAATTATAAACAAAAACAAAACTTGGTGTCACCTTTCCTTTATACCGTGATTTTCTATGTCTAGCCTCATTAGCTAGATACATAATGTACTCAGTACTTATTGTTGATAGAACATTTAATGTTTAAAGGGTTTTTGCAGCTAGAAGAATGTTCATCACTCTTTACACATTTTAAAGCTGATTATCATTAATCTTTTACAACTATAGTCACTATTTATGTAAAATTTAAATATACAACTAGTCTTTTAAAACTAACATTTTCAGCCATGGGAAACTAATATATTTAATAAATTTAGATAATTATCAAAATCTATTTTAATCAAATTAATATTCAAATCTAATACATGGGTCTGTTAAAGATTTTAAATGTCATAAAATTAAGCAAAAGTTACAAATTATGAAATTGATTATGAGACCTGTTTAACAGATGTGATCTCTTTTATAATTTGAAGATTATTTTTGTTATATCAATAACACTTTAAGTCTGTAGTTTTCACATGGGCTTTACCTTTTGGAATATGACATATTTGTTTAAAATGATGTGATTCTAAGACTTATTGGACAGTGTTAACTAAGTGCCAGGTCAGTCTCTCCTAATTACATTCATGGAAAAATGTACTAATCTATATTTTTAATAGATACATATTTAATTGAAGACTCAAGATATCCATATATTAACAATCCTATTACCAATAAAGAAAATTAAACTTAAACATATTCTATTAGTGTCACTTTACTTTTTGCTTGGAGATTATATACGTATATTATATACATGTGCATTGTATTAAACTTTCTGATTCTGAGTATTATTAGAATCAGATGAGATTTTGCAGGTATATATATATATACACAAACTGTCACAGTTTGTCACAGGACTCACTTAATGCTAGCTTCTTCCCTCCTATTAACCAGAAATATATAAATATATTTTTAAAGATGTATTCATTTATTTTAGAGAGAGAGCATGAGAAGGATGGAGAGCAAAGGGAGAGACAGAGAGAGAGAGAGAATCCTCAGGCAGACTCTCTGCTGAGCACAGAGCCTGATGACAGGGCTTGACCCTGGGACATCAAGATCATGACATAAGCCAAAATCAAGAGATGAATGCTCAACTGAATAAACAACCCAAGCATACTCTAACCAGAAATATATCTTAAAATATTCTAACTTTCCAGTAATAATATTTTGGTCCTGTACCCACATCCCATAAGTCAATCATAAGTTCAGCTACTTTTCATTGACTACAGTGCATAATGGGAGACTAAAATCTAGATGCTGGAAGTGCATGTAAGACTGTCCCAAATAAGTTACAATAAGTGGGCAGAAGACATTATTACTGAACCAATGTAGTAAAACAGATTTTTAAAAAGAACATCCTTTATTTAGGGCCTCAAGTAGCTTATATTCCTTGAACATTTTATGTGGCAGACAGTGCTCCAAGTGTTTTAAAATACATTAACTCATTTCATCCTCATAACCAACATATGAGTTGTTATAAAACACAAATCCAGGGGCTGAGTGGCTCAGTCAGTTAAGGATCTGCCCTCAATTCAGGTCATGATACCAGGGTCCTGGGATCAAGCCCTATGTCAGGCTGCATGCTCAGTGGAGAGTCTGCTTCTCCCTCTTTCTCTGCCCCTCCCCTCTCTCCTGCTCTCTCTCTCTCTCAAATAAATAAATTATAATAAACAAACAAACAAAAGCACATAAATCCAGGGAAAGCTGGGTGGCTCAATTGGTTAAGCATCTGACTCTTGGTTTCAGCTCAGGTCAAGATCTCAGGATCTAGAGATCGAACCCCGCAACAGGCTCCCAGCACAGTGGGGAGCCAGCTTGTCTCCCTCTTCTGCCCCTCCCACTGCTTGCACTCTCTCTCATTCTTAAATAAATATATCTTTAAAAATAAATAAGTAAAATTTAAATCCATTTTGTAGATGGTAACTCTTATTTAACTCTAATAGTACTCAATCTTTCTCTATTCTAATATGTGTTGTATTCACTTTGATATACTCTATTTGATTTTCAACTTCTCTCCCAAACTCTAATTACATTGTAATTTCTCAAAAGTCTATATATTTGATTAGTCATCAACCTCCGTTTTATAATCACTTTATTAACACTATATGGCACAGGAAAAATAAATATTAGCAACAAAAATAAGCATGTAATCACTCTGCATTTCTTCTTACTGCTCAAATTTAGTTAATGAAACACTTACTTCATTTTTCTTATGGAAGTTTAAGAATTGCCAGTTCTCTTTTTAAATCTGAAATTTTAGGATGCATATTAATTTTTGGAAATAATTATTTTCTTATTTTCATATTTTATCCTTTAATAAACTTTGTTTCTCATAATTATCTTTATTTATTGGATAATGTATGGTTAGAAACTGGAAAGCTAAATTTTCTAAATGAACTTGATATATGACAAAGATAACTATATAACTATTATCAGTAGCTGACAATGTCATCATAGATCCTGGCTTTTGAAGGGAATGGTGATAAGGATATGAGAATTGGCACCTTTACCTGGTGATAGCAATGTGTGGAAAAATTAAATGTAAAATAAACTTGTTTTCTTTTAAAGTTTTGTTCCTCTTCACTTGTCACCTAATATGTTAAAAAATATGAAATAACAAATGTATATTTATATAATGATTGTTTTATTTTACTAATATATTTTATCTCAATATCATTCCAAAGGGTGTTTATTTGACTTGCTATATTTATTGCTAAATTATGTACCATGAAAAGTAAATATGCAAATAAATAAATACAGCACCAGGTAAAAAGACATTTCATAATAAGAGGTCAGGATAGTGTAGGCCATAATGTCTCATAATTATTGTGGCCAAGACATAAGTATTTCCTTGAGACTCCCAGCAGTCAGAGCAAATGGGAAAATACAGACATTTAAAGGACTCTAATTTCCCCTGAGTTCCTTAAAAGAAGAAACTCTTTTCTTGACATTTAATTCTCATTGAAATTTCTAGTTTGAGGCTTTATATGGAGATCTTAACAATATTCCTGCAACAGTTCAATAGTGAGTTTAATTAGCTTGATATAAAACCAAACCCAATTCTTTAAGTGTAACTAGAATTTAATCATGAAGCTATTCACTTCATTCATTTATATATATATATATTTTTTTTTTTAATTTGATTTGAGCAACTAATGGATTTGAGAAGCTGCTGCAGTCATGCTCATTTTCCCCTTTTAACCTATTCTTTACATGTCTTAATGTCTACCATGAGGATCTTTAAAGTTCTCCCTAAATGAATATTTGTAAATGTGCTTCAGCATAGTTAATGTTAATAATGTATTTTAGCATTAATAAATATATATCTCATAAGGGTATAGTAAAAATTAATGTTGTAGAGAAGTCATGTCTGTGAATTGTTTTTTAACTTCAGGAAGCAATAAATAAACACAAAGTTGGATAACTATTGCTAGTACTGATTGTTACTGGTTATCAATAACATTGATAATGATTTTTTTGACAGAGTATACTTTATTCTGTAGCTTATGTTCATCATGAGGATAATTTCCTCACCTAGTGTAGTGATTTTTCTTCAGTGACAAGCAAGAATATACCATATAAAACTTTGTCACTCTATTAGCTTATTACCATGCTGAGAATTTGGAATTGATAATGTGACACTACACACTTCGCAAACATCCTTCGGATATCCAAAGCTCATAGCAATCTCTCCAACATTTGTATTCTTAAAAATAATTCACACTAGTAAGTCAAACATAAAATGAATCAAGAATAAAGAGTAAGTCAGACATAAAATAAATCAAGAAGAAAATCTCCTCATTCTGTCTCTTGCTTCAAAATATCTTTATATGCCATCCCTGGTAAATTGATAGTTCATATCTAAATTCGAATATAGTGCTTTTCAGGGCATTTAGATGATTTAGATGCAGAATATTCCATTAGTTTTCCTTGAAGCAGTTGATTAAAATAACCTCCTTAACTCTTTGGGAGATTATATGATTTTTATAGACTTTGTATTTAAGCCTTTAATTTAACCTTTCATTTTTATATAAAACTCAAAAATTTCTTCTTTAGCTTTTCCAAAACTTCTTCTTTTAAATTAAAATTGACCTCTGACTTTAAAACTATGTTTAACTAGCATTTGATACCTAATGAAATTATTTGAATAATTGCTAACTCTACAGTATATCCACAGCTTTATTTCATTACTGTATGAGATTTTGTCCATAATAACTTCATTAAATCGTTTGAGTATCAAACTGAATGAATCACATTGTCATTGATAATTTCATTAGTTGCAAAATTATCTAATTTTATTACAAATTAAGTTGATATTACCTTGCAATTTTGCTTTCTATAAACAAAACAACTATGTGTTTCTTCTATAAAATCATTACTCAAAGAATATGGTTTAAATCTTACCATAAAAAACAAGTCTTCTGATCAAAATGATATAATAATTGTTAGTGTATGACTCCTTGACAAACTACAGTACGGATTCTTTGAGATCACAGAAAAAATTTTAATTAAAAATAGGTAAGTTATGCTTTAAAGGGAAGTTATAATGAACTAATCAAAGTTGAAATCTGGGGCAGATTGCCTTCAAACTGTTAATTCTATGACATAACACTTTTGTATTTTATTTATTAAAATTCATCCAAACACATATTTTCATTATTAATCAAAATCATGAATAATTCTGTCTATATGTGACAGATGCCCTCCAGCCAAATGGACAATTTGCCTGGCTTAAACTTTGATCTCACTGTTCTTCCTCTTTTTTTAAAAAAATGCAGAAAAGCCAGTGTTCACTCATATTATATAAAGCAGCCCACAAAGACCTAGATCAAGAATGCACAAATCCTCTGACCCTTGCTGTTCAAGCCTATTTAATTCATTATTCTCTAATCCCTAGAAAAGTGTCTTCCAAGGCACAAAAGTTCAAGAAGGTTTTAAATCTCATTTGATTAAATAGCAATTCCATCTCACGATAATTTATAAAGATATTAATATAAAACAAAAAATATAAACAAAGGGGCAGATATCAAATATGTTTGATTTCTAAAATTATTTTATTTCATAAAAACTTTTTTAGGGACAAGTTAGCAAAGAACATATATTACCTAGCCTGGAGGCCTTCTTCTTTGATTGCATTTTCATATCAAGTGCTAAATATTTCTACTCTTCATATGGATGGATGGATGAATGGATGGATGGATAGATAAATAGATATAGATGTACAAATGTGTATATGTATATGTGTATAGGTATAGATGTGGATATGTATGAATGTATACACATAAATTTAACAATAACAAGAATAATAGCAATAGTTAAAAGCAGCAATAGTTACTGAACACTTAAAAGCCAAAAAACTGTTAAGTATATTTAATGCATCTTTACCCTCTTTAGTCTTAAGGGAGTTGCACTATTGATTTAATTTATGAATTAAAAGAAAAACATAGTCAATCTCAAGAATGCCAACTTATTTTCCCAAAATCACATGGCTAGTAAATAATAAAACAGCATCTCCAACTCAAATATAACTTCAAACTTTATGCTTACAATCTTCCCTTTTCTATCCCATACCATACTTAATCATGCATTGCATTTTTTGTTGCTTAATATATGTAGTTATTCATAGAACACATATGCATATATCCTCTCTCTCTCTTGGGCATTGTTCCACATGTATATGGAGCCTATAATGAACAATGCATATTCTCATAGACCTTAATAGACCTTAACGCTAAGAAAGTCAGTACGAATCTCTCCATTCCATATATATTTCCTGAGTTGATACTCTCATTATCCTCCCTGAACTACCAGAAAAATTGCCTGCCTATGTATATTTTTTTCACATCACTCTTCATCCTACCCAAACCTCAATAAAATCTCTCTGTACTGTTTTTCCTGAAACGATCTATGTAAAATACAATTCTGACTATGTTGTCCCTGCATAAATCTCTAATGGTTTACCATAATTGCAAAGAAATTTGTAATTCACTCTATACACTTTGAGAGTAGGCAGAGAAAAATCAGAGGGCTCCTTTATGAAAGTGTGTCCAAGAAAACTCTATGGTAAAAGTCAAGTTAGGAGGTCATTTCAGTAATCTAGGTAAAAAGGACTGGAATTCCTCATACATTGAATATAATAGAATAGATGTCTGTGGGAGAAGCTAAAATAAATGAGAATTTGCAAATGATAGAATGAATGGGGTTAGAAATGTAAAAAAATATGGAAGAGTTAGAATGATATCAGGATTCTGAACTTTGATTAATTCAGTTGAACAATCCATAATACTGTAACATAATAAAGTAACAAAAAGAAGAGGAGGAATTTTATTTTGACTTTCAGGGGAAAATACATAATATTTTAAAATATTGGTTAGTGCGCAGGAAAAGCAGTTCCCAAAGGTGAGAACTGGCCACAAAACACAAGGACAGACTCAATGCAATCATAAGGATGTTTTATCAAGAGAGTTTGTACTAGAAAGAAAAGAGGGTTAAGGACCTAACCTTCTAGAATATATACATTTCTATGGTAGAAATATGTGAAGGGTAGAAAGAAAGGAGTTAGTGAAGGACAGAATAATGGAATAAGCCAAGAGGTGCAGAAGAAAGCCAATATAATAGAGTGAAGTACAAATGATACTTAGTTGTGTGTGTGTGTGTGTGTTTAATGATATTAAGTTTTAAGGTGTCAACTGTCACCTTTGTCAAACACTATAAGTAACACTCAAAAAATTTTTGGAATTTGAGACCTTTAAAAACCAATTTTAGTAATGACAGAGACAGATACAGAATCCAAGGCTTTTAAGTATAAGATATTATAGTATTTGGGGGTAGATAAAAGAGAGTGTGCATAGAAGATTCTGAAAATACAAAATAGAGTCTAATTCATGAAATTAATTTCTCCTTTCCAAGTAATTTCTCCTTTCCAAGTAAACTATATTCTACAGATTTAAATCTCCTTCCAGGAAAATAGTCTGCCATAGAAAAGATACTAAGTGCTATAAGATACTATGTTAATTAAAGTAAAATTTAGAGGGGAACCTGAGTGGTTCAGTTGGTTGGGAGACTACCTTTGGCTCAGGTCATGATCCCAACGTACTGGGATAGAGCCCCATATAGGGCTCCTTGCTCTGCATAGGAGCCTGCTTCTCCCTCTCCCTCTGCCTGTTGCTCTCCCTGCTTTTGCTCTCTCTCTTTCTGTCAAATAATAAAATTTTAAAAAATAAAATTAAATAAAATTTAGTTTAGACTCTCACATCTTGACTTAAAAACTTAAATTAAGTAAAGAACCTTAAAACCACTTGGGGAAACATACAATTTCCAGAAATATTTTCCTGATCCCCTTCAACCTAAATTTTAATTCCATATCCTCTAGAATCTTGATTTTTTTTCGATAAAATACAATATTATCTTAAGAGAAATAGAACCACTTTACTTTTGCCTTAATTTTGTGACACCTAGTGGAAGAATCACATGATGATTGGGTTTAACTGATGTTTTTCCCACTCCAGGGAATGAAAAGGAGAGGAACTAAGAGGATAACCCCTAATCAATACCAACTAGTTAGCTATGTATAGCTCTGAAGGGCCTCAGCACCTGTGAATTCATGGCCCCAGTTTCTATGTGAGTTTTCTGCAATGTTTTTATTAAAACAAATAAAGAAAACATTTTTATTTTTTGTTTTTGTTTTGAGTCAAATTAAATACTTCAGGCAAAATCTGGGAGTGCACGTGGGGTTTCTCATTATAAATCCTATTATGCGTACTTATGCATCTGAAACAGGAGCTTTCTAATAAAAGTCCTCTTTTTTTTTTTTTTTTTTTAAGATTTTACTTATTTGACAGAGATCACAAGTAGGCAGAGAAGCAGGCAGAGAGAGGGGAGGAAGCAGGTTCCCTGCTAAACAGAGAGCTCAATGTGGGGCTTGATCCCAAGACCCTGCAATCATGACCTGAGCCAAAGGCAGAAGCTTAATCCACTGAGCCACCCAGGCACCTCAATAAAAATCCCCTTTATTGCAATGGAGACTTGTTCAAACTATAAATGATGCTGCGTGAGTCTGTGTAGGAGTTTCATATTAAAATACCCTTATCATCTTTCATAGCTTTGTTTAAGATGTCTTCAGACATAGGCCATTTGCACCAGTCTATAAATTAGATTAGATACTCAAGTATATTTATGGGAGTTACAGTATAAGGTTAACATTATTATTAATAATAATAAGATGGGACCAGAATGACTTCTCTATGCCCTCTATGCAATGTTTTTATTAAAACAAATAAAGAAAACCATGATGACTTCTCTATGCCCGGGTTACATTCTATTCATTTGATAGGAATTAAGTGGCAAGTATGGAGTTTAGTGGGACATTAAGTCATTAAGCCTGTTTCAACGGATGCAGAGGTATTTAGACAAGGAGTTACTATTCTCTAGCTTCTTTTTCTCTTACCCACTAATCTGGGTAGGAACATTAATCTGATCAGCCTGTCCTTAAAACAGTTAAAGTCCTCTAATCCAATCTAGGATAAAGAGTAAACTTCCACAAATGGTCGCAAGGCCATTTATTATTTAGATTCTGTCTGCTTTTCTAGCTTTCTCTCTATTACTCAGGCTGTAGTGAACTATATGTACTGTCCTAAGAGCATTTTGTTGCTGTTATATGAGACAGTCTACCTGTGTCATGGTAACCATTCATGGTAACCAAGGGCTACCATTCAGCAACTAACCTCCTCCCAACGCTCTCTGTCTCTGTCTTATTCTATATATGTGTGTGTGTATGTGTGTGTTTGTGCGCAGTATATATTATATATATAAAATATGTATTTATATATAATCTCACATGTTCTTTATTATATTTGTTTCTTGGTACATTGCATTACAACCATTTACGACAGTCACTTTGATTCTGAACTTATGCATACCACAGACTCTACAAGACTAAATTCACTGAAGATGTATTTAATGTCTCATTTGTCTATTTCTTTACTTTATTTACTACCCAGCCTCTAATATGCAAGTTTATAGCCAGTACTCAGTGAATGCCTGCAGAATGAGTAAGTGAATGAATGAATATCCTCCAGCATCACAGTGGCCACTACTCTCAAAAAATATCTCCTTCTGAGACCCATTAGAAGATTGATTCTTTAAGAAGTGTATACATAGTCCTCTTTAACAAGTATAACAGAAAATCAAAATGAGTAATATAATTTATGCAGAAAAGTTTTATAAACTGTAAAGCTCCATATACAGGGTAGTTATATGATTTGTAAATGAGCATTAATAAACATTAATACCTACAAAGGTATTAAAGGATATAATTAATATTGATATCAAAGCAGGTGTTGATGTTCAGTTTAAAGTTAGTATATCTTTATATATTATTGTGCATACTATGGTAATATCTTCCATATTATAATAGACATCTGAGGCCAACTAAAGTATTCCAAAGAAATACTAAAAAGTTGCCTTTTTATTAAAAGTAATTTCAGATATGTCCCTGATCACAGAAGAAAGCTAATACTTTTTAAAAGTGATTCTAGAATTCTAGCAATGTGTCTCTATGGATCCTATTAGCAATGAATGTTTTCTATTCATTTCATAACGTCATTGGATTGTAAACAGAGTCAGGAGATAATGATAGAATTTGCCAAACTAAGTGACAAATCTTGCTGTTAAGTTCTTTAGGAATATATATGTAAATGTTACTTTATTTCAGTTGTGAATATGAGGGTGTCTACCCAGTGCCACTTCTATAATTCATGTCAAATTTCCAGAAATAATATTTAATATAATTTAATATTTAATATAATTAATATTTTTAGAATCATGAAAAGAAAATTTAATAAAAAGTATTTACCTCCAAATTCTTAATAGGTAGATGAATTTAGAGAATTGTTTCCCATAGTACTTCACAAGAAATGAGACAGTATTTTAAAAGAATCACATCTGTCATGACAAAATAACCAAAAATATGTCTAAAAATTGTCAGTTATAAGAGCAAATGTGATTCATATCAACTCTGTTTTCCATAAACATAGTAAATCATTCACCTAAGAAATCATGACTATAACAGACATTTAAATCATAATTTACAGAATTTCACAAACAGTAATTAACTTCACAAAAAAAAACAATTATAATTGCTGAGATGGAACTGGCATGTCATCTAAAAAAAATTCTAAATTCCTATGTAGCAACATGCAAACATATCTAGAAGGCTTGTTTTATAATTGTTATTACTTAAATTCCTTTATAAGACCACAAGAACTGAATAAGTTATCAATGTTTTACTTGTCTTGATTTAAAAAAAAAAAAAAAAAACATTCTTGGGGCACCTGGGTGGCTCAGTTGGTTAAGCATCTGCCTTCGGCTCAGGTCGAATCCTAAAAAAATAATAAAAATAAATAAATTTATTTATTTAACTTAGAGAGATACCATGAGAGAGGGAACACAAGAAGGGGAAGTGGGAAGTGGAAAGCAGGCTCCCCGCTGAGCACGGAGCCTGATGCGGGGCTCAATCCCAGGACCCTGGGATCCTGACCTGAGCTGAACACAGATGCTTAACTGACTGAGCCATCTAGTTGCTCCCAAAAACCATCCTTGATAGATAAGTAAGATTATATCTTTTTCTCTAGAGAACACTTTATGCCAGTTTTTATTCAATTTCATATTTTGTATTTCAGGAACTTTTTCCAGTTTTTTTCTTAAAATATTATCTGAATATGTGTTTTACTTAGTTGATTCACCCACTATGAGATTAAGAAAAGCAAGCCTCTTTGTACATGAAATAAACACCATAATGAAAATAATTGTATCAATTTGCATAATTTATTTTAACTATTACATACTTATATAGTACTTATATTTAATGATATAAGCATTAATAGTATATAATAAAATGCTAACAATAATTGCTAAGATTTATTAAGTGATTATTATGTGCCAGATACTAAGGCAAGCTTTTTGCATATTATTTTATATTCAATTACAAAGAAAAAATAACATAATTTATGCATTATCCACGCTTAAATATATTGAAAATTAGGAAACTGTCTGAAAGAGGGAGCTCAGTTGTCCAATGTGACATAATTAATAAAATGCAAAAGTGAAATTTGAGTCTTGTTCTATCTGATTCTAGATCCAGATCTCTTAATTAAGTTTTTGCTGAGCTTCTGCACGTGATATCCCATTAAACCACACAAACGATCCTGAAGTTATGCTGAGTGGTCTCATAGACTCTCATTTTGAGATCAGAAAGTTGAAATGAAGAATGCCTGGGTGGTTCAGTTGGTTAAGTGTCTGCCTTCTGCTCTGATCAGGATCCTGGGGTCTTGGGATCGAGTCCCGCAATAGGCTCCTTGATCAGTATGGAGCCTGCTTCTCCTTCTGCCTGCCACTTCCCCTGCTTGTGTGCTCTCTCTCTCTCTCAAAAAAAAACAAAATCTTAAAAAAATAAAAAAAAAAAAAAAAGAAAATTGAAATGATAAAAGATCTTATATCCCACTTGTGGCCACACAGCTAAAAGATTTGAACTTAATCTATGAGAGATAGCTGATGTACTTGTACACATTCTTATCATTCTTGCATTTAATTTATACTTCAGGGTATTCACATATGACTACTCTCTGGTCTCTTTTATCCCAGGGTCTGGTCTATTCAGATTGATTAAGCCAATACAATGCTACACAGAGAGCACACATACCAACTGCTTTCAGTCTAACGATATTTTTTCAAATAAATCAAGTGATGCATAATTTCATATTATGTTGAGAAGTTCTTAATGATTTTTATTAATGTGCCTGTGAAACTCAAAATAGCCCCAATTATAAAAGAGGTAAAATAAATAGAATTCATGCAATTTTACCATCAATACAGATCACACTCTATTCAGTAGATACGTGGAGACTGTGTGGTGGTCTCAGTAATGTCTTTATCTCCCAAAATAAGCTCCATTCAGTCTATTGCAGTTACTTACTTTAGAATAAGGCCTAAGCTTAAGAATTAAGGGTATCCAGATAGTCTACTTTCTTGGTTTTCCCTCTCTATTAGAAATGTTATTGGTCCTGAGGAAAGGAAGGCAGACGTCCCCACCTTCGGTCTCCTGTTGAGGGTACCACAGTTTCTTACTGCTTTCCCCTTGCCGCAGATGGAGAGGGGCAGCTATTCCAGGGAGAACATTAAGGCCTTGAGCTTGGGCGAGGTCGCGAAGTGTGCCACTAGGCTGAGAGTAGGGGTCAGGAGGGCAGGCAGCTGGGGGCCAGAACCTGGTAAATCAGCAGCGAGTCCAGCAGGTTGTAGTCCACAAAGAAAGGCTAATTCTTGGACAGTAGGGTCTCACCTGGGGGGATTGGGGGGGGGTCTCTTCACATACTCCTCCTTGCCTGCTTCATAGCTGTTGTAGATGAGATTGAGGTATTTGCTTCAGAGATCTGTGATGCCATCATTCACCATGTCCACCAGGGCCACATCCCACTGGTCCTTTCTGAATAGTGCAGGGCAGAGTCCCTGTCAGGTTGGTACAGTCCACTGGTACAGGGTAAGAGCTCCATCCTGGAACTTTGAAAGTTGCCCCTACAGCAAGGGTTCCTTGGTCACCACCACCTCCTTCCAGCTCTGGGCCTGGTCAGCCAGCAGTTTGCACATGGCCTCTCAGCCTCCTTCAACAGGGAAGGAGGCAATGGTGTAGGATGGCATCGTTATAAGTGTAGGCAGCAGCAGCAGTTGCAGCAGTAGGGGTGGCAGAGCCTGGATAGCCTCCTGTAGTTCACACTACTTTCTAGCACCTCAAGTTTATAGCTGCTGTTACTCTGGTGGGCCTAAACTCAAATCAGTTGAATAGTTAGTAGTGTTTTTCTACTCTCAAAACTAATGGAAGCAAGCTTTAACTGTAGTCCAAATTTTACGATTTGAGTTTTTATGTTTTGGAAATACTAGTCATATAAAATCTGTGACTATTAATCTAATTACAGTTAGTTCATTTTCTCCCTAACATAATCTGGATGGTATCATAAATATGGATAAAGCTAAATGACTATTTATATATAAAACATAAAAATTAACTGTCAACATAATCTTGTTTACCTTCACAACTCTGGCAGGCACTTCTGTGTCATTTTGAATATGAGATTTTCTTGGATGTTGTCAAATACATTTCAGCATCACTATTAAGGAAAATAAAATATTTCAATACATACATTTTACACTGTCTTTTGAATTAGAAATAGTTGTCCTTGCCTAGGGTCCACTGACATTCTTCTGCCACAAAATGATATCCTTCATCTTTGCTTTAACAGATGTTATTCCCCCCCCCCCAGCCTCTGCCATAGAGACAAATTATCATCTCCCTATAAGACTATAAAACAGAATTGCTTTTCTTTATTCATAAATTATATAGCTTATCTCATTCCTAAAATGTATAACCTTGCACAGAGTGGAGAAAGAAGAAGAACAACAACAAAAAAAGTGTACATGTTAACACAACCCTGTATTTAAATTTAACTTTCATAATCACCTCTTTCTTTAAAATGAATATCTCACTATTTAATTTAGAAAATAATTGTAGATTAATCATTAATCATATATAACTTTTCAAATGGTGAACCACTAGTAAATGACAATAATAGGAAAAAGCACAAGGCCCAACAGATGTTTCAAATGATTCGCTTTAAAAGGATCTTAGAGAAAAGCAGCTCACCAGACATTCCACTCTTCCACAAACAGAATAGCTTGTTAGAGAAATTTCCACCTCCTAAGACCTCATTTAATAAGTGAGCTGACTTTTCTCAATTGCATAATAAAGGCATATAACCTGGTGATTCAATTTACCTTAATGATGATAAATTCTAAAGATTGATGTGCAGGTGTGTGTGTTTAAGAAGTATCTTTGCTTACACTAAAAGAACTGAATACTTATTCTAGGCTATAAACTTGTACTATTTTATTATAAAATATTAACTCTAAAACTCTAATAGAAATTAGAAATCACCATTAGCATAAGAAAGGAAATTGAGAGTTAGCTTAGCTTGCTGTGTTTGAGATATATGTTTATCCTATTTATGACTTCTCTGTTAATGAAAGGTAAAGTAGGGAATAGGTTAGTTGCTTTTTTATTCCATCAAAGACGAGCCTAATACAATGAGAGACATATGATAACATAGATATTTTTTCCTTTATTTAGAAGGACTAAATCAATGAGAGAAGTTATATACTGGGAGGTACAGAAACTGAGTAGTAGAAATCAGAAAACAATGGAGGAGAGATTTTCCAGTGCAAGGATTTGCCAACCACATCAAAGTCAATTGATTTATTTATGGGTAATAAGGATAAGGAAACTATATTTGTCAATAAAGAGCAGTGTTGAATATAAGGAGAGTATTTCCATTAGAGGATTGAAGTAGAAGTTAGTATTTGAGATTTCAGGCATATGGTAAAAAATTGCAAAAAAAAAAAAAAAAAAACACATTTGTTTCTTTAAAAGTTAGGCAGTGGATGGATAGTGGAGTTAAATAGTAAGTTAAGAAGACCGCAATAGTAAACACTGTATTCTATTGAAAAATTAACAAAGTTCTTTTTACTCTTCAACAGTAAAATGCATGGGTGTACTTCTAGCTTCATCTCCTCCTCATTCTACACTCAATTAATTTTTAACAATATTGAAGTCTCCAGACCATATTCAAATTAAGCAGTTAATCACGAAATAGGCTTTCATTGTCAGCATTGAAAAGTCCTTTCCTTGAATCATATTCACATGTAAATGAAAAACATTTACAAAAAAAATTACCTTTATCCCATTTGAAGCTTATAAGAATCTCTAACCACCCAAAACCACCACTCCCTTGGCAGAGAACTATAGTAGAAATGTTGGCTTTAATTTGATTTATCCACTGTATGACGACCTTACCTCCTGACGTTTTCTGTGATGTTCAGATAACTTAAAAGAACTTCTTTTCTAGATCAACAGTATTTCTCCTATATAAGATTCATCAGTTTGGGAGAATTTACTTTAATGTATCACATTCTTTTAATATCTTTCCTCCCTGATACTCCATATCATATTTAGTATCTGTCTTGTTTCTGTTCTTAATCCTGTTTTTTACTGTGTATAGGCTTCTCAAGTTTTGGGCAACTTTCTCTCTCTCTCCCTCTCTCTCTTTTGCTCCCTGCCCCCCACTTCTATAAATAACCTCAAACACTGTCTCATTTTCAACTACTATATTTATGTAGGATAAATTCATATCTCCTAAATCCATATCTTTGTTTCAGATTGTATTTCTAATAGCTAGTGCCATCCTGCCCGTTGAATATCTTCTTAGCACCACAATTTCAATTATCTTCTTGCCACAAAAAACCGCAGGCTTTTGAATTTCTCTTTTGTAGCTTGTACCAATAATATCAGATTAGAAAACGGGAACATCACTGATTGCCTGTCTTCATTATCTCTTATTCCTCCACCATACCCAACAAATTTCCAAATAATTTTCATATATCCATTTTTTCCTTACCAAAGCACAATCACCCTAGTTGAAATCCTTAATGTACCTTCTACCTGACTATTGTGATAGAATGGTTTGATCTTCTCTCCTTGTTTTCCTATACCTCAGTTCTTATCAAGACTTCCTTCTGCTTAAAAACAATCATGTTCCACTGAGTACTAATACAAATTAAAGAACTGCACATCTGGACTCAACCAACTTTCCAGATACCATCTCTTGCTTTTGATGCCCATTTATTATTTATTACAGATAATTTGTAATATCCCTTCTCTCTGCCTCATACAGATCTACTGACGTGGTATGTCTCCTTATTTCTGTGGCTCTTGATATCTCACATCTTCAAGTTATAAACCACATGCCCTGTTTTCCAAACTTATTCTCAATTTTTCTCAGAACATTGAGATGGCTCTATAATCAGTTTTTTTTTTTTTTTTTTAACTCTGCTTATGTGACTGAAAGCCCCCATAACCGGGTTCAAATACAGTCTCCTATTAGGAAAATTTAGGACAAGTTAAAAACGGCTTTCTCGAGCACCTGGGTGGCTCTGCCTTTAAGTGTTTGCCTTCAGCTCAGGTCATGATCCCTGGGTCTTGGGATCAAGCCCCTCATCAGGCACCCTGCTTGGCAGGAAGCCTGCTTCTTCTCCCATTCCCCTTGCTTGTATTCACTCTCTTGCTGTCTCTCTCTTTGTCAAATAAATAAACAAAATCTTAAAAAAAAACCAAACCTGCTTTTTCATCAGTGAAATAGGGATTATAATAATATCATCTCATAAGACTGATATAAGAAATACATGGTGAAAGATAAGTAAGCCTGCTTCTTAACATCCATGAGATCAGGGATTTTTGTTTTGCTTACTAATATATTTCAAGTGCCTTAAATGTACCTTGAACATATTTTTAATTGTATAATCTATAGAATAGTATAAAATGTTAGTATTTGTTTTAAAGATTTTATTTATTTATTTGTCATAGAAAGAGAGATCAAGAGAGCAAGCACAAGCAGGGAGAACAGCAAGCAGAGACAGAAGCAGGCACCCTGCTCAGCAAGGAGCCCGATGTGGGACTTGATCCCAGCACCCTGGGATCATGACCTGAGCCGAAGGCAGACGCTTAACTGACTGAGCCACCAAGGCATCCCAAAATGTTAGTATTTTTAATTTAATATTATCAAAATTCAGGACTCTATAGTTACTTATATATTATTTTGTTTCCTTTACCAGACAAGGAAATATTTCTATCAGATATTTATTGAATACTTACAACAGAAATTCCCATTCCCAGGATCCAAATCTCCTTCCTTCTCTTCATCACATCTCAGCTCTGATGTCCTTTTCTTCAAAAAACAAACAAACAAACAAAAAACCTAAGCTCCCTAATTAATTTTAAAATTTAGTAGTTATTTTGTTTTAATGTGTGACATAATGAAACTCTTTGCCTCCAAGTTTTCAGGAATCAGACACCACTTCAATATATTAGCAAACTAATGAAAAAGACAATAGAATTCCATTGTGTATATATACCACATCTTAATCCATTCATCTGTTGATGGACATCTAGGTTCTTTCCATAGTTTGGCTATTGCGGATATTGCTGCTATAAACATTCAGGTGCATGTGCCCCTTTGGATCACTACGTTTGTATCTTTAGGGTAAATACTATGCAGCCATCAAAAGAAATGAAATCTTGCCATTGGCGACAACATGGATGGAACTAGAGCGTATCATGCTTAGCGAAATAAGTCAAGCAGAGAAAGACAACTATCATATGATCTCCCTGATATGAGGAAGTGGTGATGCAACATGGGGGCTTAAGTGGGTATGAGAAGAATCAATGAAACAAGATGGGATTGGGAGGGAGACAAACCATAAGTGACTCTTAATCTCACAAAACAAACTGAGGGTTGCTGGGGGGAGGGGGGTTGGGAGAAGGGGGGTGGGGTTATGGACATTGGGGAGGGTATGTGCTTTGTTGAGTGCTGTGAAGTGTGTAAACCTGGTGATTCACTGACCTGTACCTCTGGGGATAAAAATATATGTTTATAAAAAATAAAAAATAAAAAAAAAGACAATAGATTCTTTTCTATGTTTATAAGATAATAATTCATGTATAAACACATGAAAATGTATACTCTTTTCTTAAAGCAGAATCATATACCACAATTACTGTTTGCCTCCACTGAGAGACATAAATGCTTCAAATATCATGATCATATTTGTGAATCCTTGAAAAAAACACAGTCACTGACATATAATAAACATGCATTAATTTAAAAACTGAGTATCAGTTACAGGAAGAGGATTCGGTTGCTTCTGCCTTGATCTGTATAACAACATTAACAAAATACTTACTTTGTGCCAGGTATTATAGTAGGTGTCTTCCATCTCTGTCTTGAGAACTTTTATTTATCCATGATTTGCATCACATGTCAACTTTACGTTTTAACACCTTCTGTGTATCTTTTCCCCTGTAGCATATGTTGTTGCTGTAGCTGTGTTGTTGCAGTTTTCATATAATCTATACATCTTCACTGTAAGAATATAAATGCCTGAAAGATCAGGACAAAATTATGAATCCTTAAGAATGAAGAACTCTCAATGGAACATAATAGAAGTGTATTGGATAAACAAAAGAATACCAGGTATTCTTAAATACCCAGTTTTAACAAAAGATACTGGGGCATCTGAAGGGTGGTTCAGATCATTGAGCTTCTGACTCTTGATTTTAGCTCAGGTCATGATCCTAGGACGGAGAACTCAAGCCCCACTTTTGGCCCTGCATTGGGTGTGGAGCCTGCTTGGGATTTTCTCTCTCCCTCTTCCTTTGTTTCTACATATATACATATTATGTATGGATATACATACTATGAAAATTATAATAACATAACCTTTAATAAAATTATTTCATTTTATCAGGAAAAATATTTATGGAGAAAATATTTATGATGTATAAGTATATAAACATAGTATTTATATATCAACATGAATAGACTCTGATACAAAATAATTTAGAAATAATTTACAAATATAACTTCATATAAGGAATTAAGAATACATCTATTTTAAGTAATCTAAATAATCATTAACAATGAAGTAAAAATATTATAATTTTTAGATAAAAATAGCTAAGACAAATTATACTTATCTCATAATTGCCAAAAACTTTCTTTCTAAAATATAAAATAAAAATTATTTGCCTAAGCCACCTAGAAGTCTTTTACAGCCCATTAATTAATAGTAATGTGTAATTTGTTTAGTTTATTGCATTTTCCACAACTCATTAAATCTGGGCTTATGTGTAGTTGTAGCCTGCTTTGGTTTCACTTGTTTTAATTACTTTTTGATGATTTAAGACAATAGCCATATGGATTCAAGTTTTTTTTTTCCTCCTTCCCTGCATCACAGCATAGTGCTATTACTATTCCTATTTATACATATTTTAAAATACAATATTCCTTCTTGAGAATACTGCTGGTTTTATATTATAATGCCATAGTTTATTAATTTCACATGTTAGCAGCATCCAGGAATATATGAGGAATGGTACTCTAGCTTCTGGAATGTTCTGAGGATGTAATTTGTAATAAGAAATAATGAGATTTTATAGACTATTTAGGTGGTTTCCAAGTAGCTTGTCAGGGGTGCTCTTGCTCTAAACTTCTGAGTATAGAAAGCCAGTAAGCTGTCTTTTCTTTGCACACTCAAAAAATTTAGGAAAGGACACAGCTTAACAATTTCCTTGGCAGATATGGGTACAGAAGTTCTAGTTCCTTATCCTTAGTATTTGCTTCATTTAAAATAAAAGGTTATCTTTTAATGATTGCCTATGTTATACTTGGTATAGTATTAGGTGCTTAAGATAAATAATTTTAATTCTCAGTATGATCCTGCAAGGAAACTATGTTTATTATACTTTGCTGCTGAGAAAACTGGGGCTCAAAGAAACGGAAGTTCTTTTTTGTGGTCTGTTTAAAATCTTCCCCAAACTTCCCCAAATTTTAGAAACTAAAATCTTCGGGGTGCCTACTGTCCCTGGTGAAGTTAAGTTTCTTGGACAGTTGGTGCTGTTGCATACATCTTATGCCTCCTAGCCACTGACATCACTATCAGAGCTAAGATTCAGGAACTAGTGCTAACATGAGTTAAGTTTTTGCTGTTCCATGAATCAGAGCTGGGATTTTACTGCTGTGGCCTTTTGTTGAGGAAGTCTCGCAGGGACCTGGAACCTGCTGGATTCTGTTTGTGGGTACTGTCAGGTTGTATTTCAGCTCTTTGGGCTCCTCTCCCCCGTGGACACCTCCCCAAGATGCACACTGTTGTGCAGTATTTATCAACCCCCATTATAACTTCCTCTATAATTTGTATAAAAGAATATATTTGCTTGGGGAACTGTGATTTATAGGTCACCAGGGGTTGTGCAGATATTTGGGGACTTTTATAATTTTAGTGAGTGGAAACTACTTGAGGTAATTGCCACGAAGAATACATCGAATAAGGCTGCAATTTCCAAGGGTCATATAGATATTTAGAAATATCTGGATTGCAACACTGATCTAGGTGATTGTAAAGCTTGTGTCTTTTCAACAAATTTTCTCTTCAAAAAAAGGACAACAAATATATTACTTTTTGCAGTCAGGATCACTGTTTTCTAGATCCAAGAGCTGTAGAAAAAAAACATTCTCTTGTGGTCTCTTTCTCATTCTTAAGGCTTTTTATTTTTAATATTTATTTATTTATTTATTTATTTATTTAGGCATGACAAGGAGGAAGCATAAGGGTGGTGTTTTAGATAAACATGCTTTTATTGAGCACCTGTTATGTGCCAGTACCATGCTGGTTGCTATGGCCAAGAACTGGTGTATTAGTTTTCTTTTGCTGTTGTGATAAATGACCACAAATTTCATGGCTTAAGCAGTATACTTTTATTATCTTATAGTTCTGTAGGATAGTTCAACATGGGTCTCAGTGAGGTAAAATCAATGGTGAGCAGGGTGCATTCCTTTCTGGAAGCCCAGAACAATCAGTTACCTTGTTTGTCCCAGTTCTAGAGGATGCCCAAGTTTTTTGTCTTGTGACTCCTTTTCTTCATCTTCAAAGCCAGCAGCATAATATCACTCTGATTCCATCATCACATCTGATTCTCTTTTTCCGCCTCCCTCTATTTTTAAGAACACTTTTGATTACATTGGGCTCCCCTGGATAATCCAGGGAACTCTGCTTATATAAATCAGTTGATTAGCAGCTTTAATTACAGGTACAACTTTAATTCCCTTTTTTCATGTAACCTAACATATTCACAAATTCCAAAATTCAGACATGGACAAAGTTGGGAGAATGTTATTCCGCTTATCACACTGAGAAGGAGGAAATCACCCAAGATGTACCAGGGGTGATAACACAAGAGATGTACCTAAAACAGAGAACAAATCATCATGTAAGAAAATATGTAATTATAACAATTATAATCATAGCTAAACTCAACATTTGTTAAAAATTTATTGTGCCAGGCTTTTTTTTTTTTTTAATATAATGATTGTCTAAACTTTCAAAACAACTTTTAAAGGTAAGAAGCGCAATCTTATTTTGATAAAGATAAACAGGCTTACACTTGCCCAGGTTCTCCCAGCTAATAAGTATGGAAATGGGATTTACACTTAGGTCTCTAATTTCAAAGTCTGTGCTCCAGTTCGTAGAATAGTCACAAAATGAAACAGGATTTAGAGCAAATGATTCCAAGTCAGGGCACAGCTTTGCAAAGTGCAATTAGTATGTAGTTGCAGAAAAGCAGTAAGGAGGCATAAAGGGAGGCTGTGGAGACTTCATCGCAGGAGGTGGCAAGCAATATAGTGTGGGGTAGGGAAGATCAACTGTAGTGGTGCATGTGAAGGTTTGTGCTGAGGAGGTAGGGAGATAAATATTGACAGGAAGAATGAGGGAGATTTTGACTGTTCTCTAATCTCTTGAGTATGTGCTTGAATGGATAAACAAGAGGGGCACCTGTAGGTTTTTAAATAAGTGAGAGAATTGAAAAAAATATGCTTTAGAGACATTAGTCTGAGCAAAACAAAGGACGATGGGGAAAGAATAGATTAAAACACACATTTGCAGTTATTTCAACACCAAATGACATGGGACTTTCAGAGAATAAGTGACCAATAATCAACCTACCATATCCTCTTATTGAGTACTATTGTTCTATTTCTCTATGCAATAGATTAGTAAATAGAAAATAGATAAATAGATAATAGACCAATAGACCAACAGGTCAATAGATAAATAGAAAACTTCTTTTATCTCATAAAAATAAGCTCCGGAGAAATTTAAGAAGTTAATTTTCTCCATGCTTTTTGTTAGGTTTAGGCCTTGAAATGTCTATAAAATAGTATTTTTACATGCTTTTGCATATCTGGACCTATGAATTCAGTGAGACACAGTTTCATAGACATTACTGAGAGGGAACTGAAACTCTGAGAAATGGTGATTTATCAAAATCCAGTGATGATTTCAATCCTGAATTTACTGAAAAGCCTTGCCTTTTTCTTCTCCAGATCTTGACTTATTATTATATAAATATAATTAAACTCAAAACTTTTAACATATCTTACATGTAAAAGATCCTGAGTTTTATTTCCTATGAAATTGGTATAACACTTTAATTCTTTAAATAAGAACTCTAGGAAGCATAAAATTGATCTCTTCAACTATCTACCCCCTAAATCTCCTTTCTATCTGCCAAAATGGCTATCTTACTTCCTTCCTCATATCATTGTAAATACATGGCTGAAATCTACTCATTTCTTTAAACTGTACTAGGAAACAGCACAATCAGCAGCAGCTTTCTTTTTCTTCTTCTTCTTCTTTTTTTATTTTATTTTATTATTTTTTTTTTTTAGCAACAACTTTCTGACAAGGCAAAATGTGAGGAATTGGTAAATATGTAGTCAACTGACCTGATAGAGCAGAATGTAGTGTAGACTATGGCAGGCTGATTTTCATAGACTTTATCTCTGTTCAGTTTGCTTCTGTATTCCAGGTATTAAATCAGATCTATGTGGTAAAGATGATTAGAAAAGGGTAACTACTCCCTTAGGGAGCTATTTTAAAATGTCACAATTAAAATTTTCCAGAAAGTTTAGAGCAATTTTAGCCTCCTGGCTGATGCACAGTATTGAGCAGCACTGTTAGCTTCAGGATGTTATCGAGAAATGGAAATGCTGATTTATCCTTGCCCCCTGCCATGCCACCTAATTGGAAGGCTCCACTCTCACTGGTAGATACACTAATACAGGATTTTGTCGTGAAACTGGGAATAGCATAATAAATGGCTTTGTGATTGGGGATATGAGCTGTGCCTATATTTAGAAGGAGGAAAATGTTTAATTGCTCTCTAAATAAATTTGATTGCACAAATGTAGCTAGAAGTAGAGAGGTGGGATTTTTTTTTTTCTTCAATTGAGAGCAAAAAGCGTAATCATTTAACTTTCAGACTTGTGCTTCAGCCATAAGAGGTAAGTAACCATGTCCCAGGAAAAACCAATGGATTCAAAACTACCACGATCACCTCACCCTTCCATTCCTTACCCTTCACCTCCAGCCAGAGACCTTCAGTATATATTTGACAATAACGATGAAATCTGAATAATAGTTCAGAAACTCCTCTATTAGAGGAAGTCATGTTTGGTTATTATTAACCTAATTTGTATGTTTTAAATCTTAATTAGACATGATAAAATATAGCTGACCTTATCAAAGAATAATATTTAGGGGCACCTGGGTGGGGCAGTTGGTTAAGTGTCCAGCTCTTGGTTTTGGCTCAGGATCATTATCTAGCCCTGAGTAGGGCTCTGGTCTTGGTCTTTCTCTCCCACTATGCATGTGCTGCTTTCTCTTTCTCTCTCTAAAATAAATAAATCTTTTAAAAAAGAGTAAAATTTATACATAATGGCAGAATCAGAAATATAGTATTACTGTGTAAGCAAACCAAACTAAAAATTTCTATCACTAAGTTTAATCAGAAGTAAACATTACACCATGAGGAATTTAAACATAGATATTTGGGCTAGAAAATTGAACTTACATTTCAGATGGGATTTTCCCCCAGATTTTCTTCATAATTATGGACAAATTGAAAGCTGCCTTCAGGGGAAAAAATAAAACGCAATGAAAACTCTCCTCATATATTCCCTCCTTATTATAATGGAAAGAGGAGTAACTTATGTGTTCACCTTATATACCTTTAAAAGAAATTCAATAACTATATTATATTTGACAAGTTTTTATCCAGTTTCTCAATCTTTAAAATAAAGTTTCTTAAAACATTATATGTTCTTCACAGCAAGAACATATAATTGGGAATGAATATATTTGCAATAATTATTTAGGTTCTTTATCGCCAAATGCATTCTCTCTTCCAGGACTAACCTGATTGTAGTTAGAACCAGCCTGGATTGCCTTTAAAACATAGGAACAGAGTTTAATGTCTAATTTCTTTGTAAGTAGAAATTTACTAATAATAAGATCAAAGCAATCTTAAAATTATTTAATTTAAAAGACTACCAAGAGATTTAATAATTATATTCCATTAAGGTTAAACCCATGAGAACAGAACTAAGGGAAATATACTCTGTAAACTTAAACAACAAGATCAAGTTTTTGAAGGAAATATGGATACAAAAGAGAATGTTTTTCTTTTTATAGAATATTGTCAACCTACTGAATTCATAATTAGTAGAGGATTTTAAATATCAGAGCTCTACAATTCCTTAATGAAATTAATTAAAATATAGACTGTGTTTAATATAATCATTATCCAGCATATCTTATCATTAGCCAGCCTGGATCTGGATTGCTTAAATTACAAATAATTGTTGGTCTTAATTGTTATTAATTTAGAAAAACAAAAGATTTTCTTCTTCCAAAGCTGATCACCAGCCTGGTGTTAAAAGCTGGAATTTAGATTTTGCTAATAATAAATCCAGAAGTGTCTCTCTTATAGCTACAGGCTTGATGTCAGGCACGAAGAAACATGTTTTATACACATTTATAGTCTAGGAAAAAACAGAAGGACATAGACACAAAGTTGAAGGGAAAGGAAACATGACAAAGGATTTTGTAGATTCATTGCCCTTTTTCCTTTTCTGGATAGCTTTGAATTTGTCCACAAATGTAGAAACAACAACATTAGGCCCAGAAAAAAATCCAGCTGAAGGTGTTTTTCTCATTAAGAGGTTTATATCTAAATACTTGATGTTTACTTCTCACTAAACACAGTGGTTGAAATTACTAGTTTGTTTGGTTCATACAGTATTGTAATCGATACATTTCTGATGTGGCCATAATGAATAAATGATATTCATTGTATATTTAAATATAAATATGATGTTGCTATGAAATATAACAAATTGTTATCTTTAGTTAACTGAATCACAGTTAACTAAAGAATGATTCAGTTAACTAAAGAATGATTCAGTTAACTAACTAATGATTCATAGTACTTAGAGGAAAATAAAATTGAAACTATGGTTACACACAATAAAGTAAGATAAAACAAATTTTAAAGGATATACTCATGAGTACTGTCTGCTTTTACTTCTCAATACCCTGTCATCTACACAGCCACAAAAGTTTTAGTAGTTTTGAAATACCCCAAAGTATTTTATTATATGTGAAGTCTGCACTCACCTTTATAGCAACTGATTTTAGTATTTACCAGCAAAACTTGTTGATATCCAAATGCACTATGGAATGAAAACATAACTTAAAACTTAACTTTTATTTCTTGATAACAAATATGCAAATATGGTGACTAAATTCATCCATTTGAGTTATTTTATATTTCCAATAAAATTACTATAGTATGTATTTGATTTATAAATTTATTATTTATTTATATATAAATATAACAAATTTATATATAAATTTATTATTCTGATTTAAAAGGTACAACTTTTAAGGAAAATATGTAAAACAAAAATAACCATGACCTGTAATATTAAAATTAAAATTTTAAACACCTATTTGAAAGGAAATTTCTAGCTTCATGCCCTAAGGACAGCTGATTTTGCTAAATAAGTATAAGTAAAATATATCATGTGTGAAGATACCTTATAGAAAAAAAAAATCTTACCCCCAGTTCTCTGAAGATGGAATCTGTAAACTATTATCAGTACATTTTATGTAGTAACGTGTACGAGTTTCTCAAAATATCCAACTTAAAGATTTATGTCTATCATATGGCTCTTTTCTTAACACTTTCCCATTTAAAAATTATTGCATAATTGAGATTAAATACTGTCATAAAAATTTAAAAAATGAGCATCACTACATGTAATAAATGATATATTAATAAACAAGGTAGCCCTGCTTAATAGTATATTTTCATAATAAGCTATGTCAATTTGATGTTTTATTTTGTGATTAAATCTATAAACTATAATACAAGCCCAAAAGACAACAAAAAACTTTATAACAATGCATTATTATAAAGCAAATATCTTTGTAACTATCACCCAGGACAGGAACTAGAACCTTGGCAGTGATTCCAGAAACTGTGCCTCATTGCAATTTCAAACCTCTCTCTACACATAAAGAGCCATTACCATGAATTTTAATTGTTAGTTCATTGAGTTAATTTAGATTTATCACCCATGTGATAATCCCTATAGTTTGCTTTTGCACAGCTTTAAAAAATATATGTCTTTTTAATTCTCCCTTTACCCCTTTCCTTTCCTTACAACTCTTTTGAGAAATCTAGGTCATTTGACCTTAGAGTTTCCTACAGATTGGAAATTTCTGATTGAGTGTTCACAGTATTGTTCAACATGGTTTTTTTATCTCACAAATTGCCAGCTGAATCCAGAGGCTTGATCCAAGTTTGATCCTTTTCAAGATGGGAGTACACTCTCCTTGGAAGGGAGACAATGTTTGGTAGTCCTTCTTTTTGTGATGTTGATAGCTACTGATAGATAGTATCTATATCCATTAATACACTGTATTTGTAAAATGAAAATATTCTAAATCTGACATGTATATTTCAGTTGTTAGTTGGAATGCTTTAATGAATAGACACTTCCTCCTTATCTGCTGTTAGGTTACCTAGTCATAGAATTCATACAGAAAAAGCAGGACAAATGCTTGATTCTTTGTCTTTATTTACCAGTTTCTGTGTTAACAATTTGATTCTCTTTCATTCAGATAAACAGTTTTTTTGATAACAAAAGAAATCATGAATTTAAAAGCATTGGTAGAGTTCAGTCAATTTCCATTATTATCTTTTCTGAAATTTGGATTTTCCTCTTTTAGCTACTGGAAGTCCCTTCAAAATGGCTCCTAGTATCTTTCAGTTTGATCCTAGTGATGACCATCTGGTGTGACAAGCCCCAGATTTAGAGTTGATCATTTCTCTTAGAACCTCTATTTTTTTTTTTTTTAATCTGGAAATGGTATATCAAGAACACAGGTAACTAACTAGAAGTACTCATTGCTATAATATTATTAAGAATAAAATATTTCTTGAGTAGATACATACTAATACTTACAATCTGAATCCAGGATTATAGTGCTTTTTACATATCCTTTTCAGAACAACAATACTTCCTTTCTTCCATACTGGGAATCCTGGTTTTTACAACCAAGGATGATAGAATTAGAATATTTCCTAATTATTCATTTATTTATCTCATATTATGCACATGAGGCTCAGAATAACAATACTATGGCAAATCACAAATAAAAGAATTATTTTTCTTTCCATATCTGGTTTGATTTTATTTGGTTTATATACTTGCTTGAATCTAGGTTTATTCATCTACTAAAAGTTGATTATCAGAGAACTTTCTAAATTTGAATGGAGAAAAGTGCAATTAAACAATTGATTTTCTTCTGATTATTTCTGAATAATGGAAAAGTCATACATTTTTCCATAGCAATAATGAATTAAAAATTATAAAATGTGGTTAATGTGTGTATGTTCCAGCTGAACTATATTCTTATAACATAGCTCTATCCAAGCCTCAGCTTCCTCAGATATATGTATTTCTCTCATTGCTCACATTATTTTAAACATATTTAAAACACTGTATCTAATACTCAACACATTTGTAATAACTCATTCCAAGTCACCTCACTAAAAATCTGTGAACTCAGACCTATCTTTCCAGAGTACATACTCAGTACACACCTGTTGAATGAATGATTGAATGAATCAATGAAGCAACTTTCTCATGTTTCAGAGAAATGTTAAAAAATATTATTTTAGCTCTATATTTAACAGGCATATTATACAAAGACTTTTGTATATTTCTATAAACAAATATACAATATTTGTAAAGTGATTTTTCACCTCAGAAAAATAAATCACAAAGAGTAACATATTTCTTATGTGATTTCGATTAATGTTACTCCCTTCCATTCCTTCAGGTTGGATATTAGTAATGTATCACCCTGACTAAATTATAAAGAATGAAAGACTCCATATTATCTTTCAGTGAAATACAGCTAAGAAATTTTGATACCCTTCTCTGTTTTTAATATGCATAGCTGTTACTGTCTAGCCTATCTTTTTTTTTTTTTTTTTAATCGTTTTTTTGGCGGGGAGAGAGTGTGCGCATGGAGGGTGGGAAGTTGTGACAGGCAAGGGGCAGAGGGAGAGGAGACAGAGAATCTTAAGCAGGCTCTGTGTGGAGCTGGAGGCAGAGCTTAATCTCACCACCCTGAGATTGTGTCCTGAGGGGAAATCAAGAGTCCAGTGCTTAACCAGCTGAGCCACCCAGGTGCTCTTAGCCTATCTTCTACCTTTAACTGAGCTGAGCTATCCCTGTGCCTTGCAGCCAACATCCATACAAAATCTCCTAGTCTATAAATTGTTCAGCGTCTGCATTGGAACCCCATTGTATTGGCTTGTTTTGCAGCTTTCCAGATCTATTATTAGTACCCTCAATTCCTAACTTCTCCCTCTGACCCCTATTTATGCCTTTATACTTACCTCTGACATCTGATGATTGATTTTCCTCTAATCCCGACTCTAGTCCTCCTCAGTGATTGTGCTTAGTTCACAGACTGCAGTCTTCCCCTCTGCTCCAGGCAACACTTGTTCTTTATTCAACTTCATCCTGAAGATCCAGCTACATTATATTTAAAGCCAGGGTGTCAGTTGTGCATTAGGAGTGTAATGAAGAAATGGTCTCAGTACATGTACATTTAAATTGAACTATACAATAAACATGAGTTGTTCAAACTTCTTGATCCAGGTATTAGATGAATAATTGATCCTTCTTTAAAGGCTGCAGTATAAGAGTTAAAAATGAAATATTTTATAAATGCAGCATTTTATAACTTAGCAAACCCTGTAATATGTATTATTTCAGTGCCCTGAACTCTGTAGTCCTGAACAGGGAAGATTATGCAGTGTTTTACAGAATTAATGAGGCTCAGAGACATTATTAATTTTCCAAGATCACACAGAATTTGAGTGGAAGAATATGATTGAATCTCAATATCTCATTCCTACATCAAGTAATAAATTTCATTATTTCATCACCAATTGTATAATAATGGCCAAATTTCTTAACTTTTACATGCCTCAGTTTCTTTTATCCTGTTAAATGATTTTCTCTGTCAAAGTGCGATAACTATGTAAATTGCTTTGAACTCCTAGAGGGGGGAAAGGTGTAGGAGTGATAATTAGATGCCATGGTATTATAGATGTTTTTAAATAGAGTTGAAAGGTTCATGGAATAAAATTCTTTCCATATTTTCATTAATATGGATTTTTAATACCCTTTGGAAATTAACCTGGAAAGTGTTTCCTTTTTTTAATAATACAAAAGGAACTTTATTCTCATTGACTCTGAATTTCTTTATGGCAGAAAATAGTCAAGTTACATGAAACCCAAAGGACATGCAATCATTTAAATAGACCACTTACCAATGGACATATCTATCTTTAATTGAACTTCTCAGCCTGACCCCACAGTGAATAAAAATCTAGTGTTTCAAACCCACTGGAAATTTTGTTCCTGAATTCAGGTCCACTCAATCAACAGTGGCATGCTCAAGTGGAAAATAGTTCTGCTTGTATATTTTGCCTTTTGAACTTACCAAAACCAAGTTATCTGCTTCTAAATGACAGGCAAATTCCTTTCTGTGGATTTTACAGCATTAAAAAAAAGAAATCTAAATGCAAGGTATTTTATATTTGCGTTTTTTAAAAAGATTTTATTTATTTATTTATTTGAAAGAGAGAGAATGGAGAGAGAACATGAAGGGGAAGAGTTAGAGGGAGAAGCAGACTCCCCACAGAGCAGGGAGCCAGATGCAGGACTCGATCCTGGGACACCAGGATTTTGACCTGAGCCGAAGGCATTGGTTTAACCAACTGAGCCACCCAGGCACCCCTATATTTGCATTTGTAATCAACCATTTAGAATAAGTTAATTTTTATGTTTATCCTTTAGTGATCTTTATTATTTTTAATGGGGACAGTTTTACTTTACCAATGTATAGATATGGCATTTTTCACATAGCCAAGTTTTACTTAGTTGCTTAAAACTGTATGATGCCATACAAGTGTACAACTCTGTACAGCTTTACACGGTACAGTATCTGTGTTTACATTTTGGACTTCAATCTATCTACTTATTAAAATCATCTCAGGACTATTAAGTATGTCCATATTGCCTACTGACTTTATAAATAATGTCAGTAAAATATGAATTTATTTCAGCATTTGCCATCAAGACTTTCTAGAATAGTCACAAAATTCTCATCTTCCATTTTATTCCTTTGAAGGGTAGCATTCTGTCATACTCCCTGGTAATGAACCTCATACTGAGCAGTCTATTCAAAAGCAGGCTACCTTAATCATTTCTTATAAAGAAATTTCACAAGTTCCACATCAGTTATTTTCTGTTAAATAAGTAGGATACATTATACACTGCACCCAAGTATGATGGTATTTAGAATCATAAAGCAGAAAGGAACTTTGATATGATTTCTTCCAACCCTCTCTTTTAGAAGTAAGCAAACTTAGATCTACAAAATTAAGTCTTTTCTATGATGACAGAGCTGACTGGTGAGACCTCTGAGATTAGAGTTAAATCTCCTGACTCCTATTCTTGTCTACTTTCTGCTTTTTTTTTTTTTCTTATATACTGCCTCTCCTATGTGTTTTGTTGTAAAAGATAGATGAGCTGATTTTCTTTAATTAAGAGAAAATTTCTAATGACATGGGGGAAGATGATCAAAAGCAGGGTGAATTATTACTGTACAACTTGGAATTTTTCAAATTCTAACCAACAATGCAGTCTAGTGATGACTTGTATCTAATAAGTGACAGTATGCATTTAAGACAACAAAGAAAAATGATTTAAAAACCCTAACACACTTAAAGAAACATATTTCTTCCCTGAATCAATACTTTTGTTGGAATTTTTGAGAAAATACTTACAGAAAGTGCTGGTGATGATTATTTCTGATAAACCAGTGAGAAAAAGCAGGACCCTGGCTAAATGGAAGACCAAGGAAGCCTTCATAAGCAGAAAGCTAAAAAACAAAAAACAAAAAAAAAACCTTGTTTGAAAGCTCTTCTGCCCTGTCATTATAAAATTCAATTTTCCTTGGTACTGATGAAATATGTCAGCAGACCACAAGTACACATTGGTAGCTTTTAGGGGGTGTTAAGAAATTTGAAATTGGACAGGACAGATAAACACAGATGAAACCTGACACCACTAGCGACTTAGATACTGCAGATTTCAGAAACTTTTATCAGCATTATTTCCACACAGACTCGGCAGAAACTACTTTTTACTTTTTTTTTTTTTTTAAACTTGTGGCTCTCTGTCCTGATTTTTAAAAAATATCACTATATACCACTTTCTGAGTTTATGTGCTAGACATATGATAAATACTATGAACACATCCCACGTGGTACTCAAGACACCTTTCCATGAACTAGTGGGAATTATACATTACAATGAATTCTACAGAGGAAGACGTTAAGAAAGTAGCCTATGATCTAGAGTAAGTGCTGGAAAGCAGATTCAGTGCTCAGCCCAGCTAGCAAAAGTCTGTGGTCTTTTTTTTTTTTTTTTTAAAGATTTTATTTATTTTTTTGACAGACAGAGATCACAAGTAGGCAGAAAGGCAGGCAGAGAGGGAAAAAGAAGCAGGCTCCCTGCTGAGGAGAGACCCTCCTCCCCCATGCAGGGCTGGATCCCAGGACCCAGGATCATGACCTGACGAGAAGGCAAAGGCTTTAACCCACTGGGCCACACACAGGCACCCCAGATGCCTGTGGTCTTATGAACCACACAGTGGGGAAGCTGAGCAGTAACCAGTGGTACAATTGCTTTCAGGAGAAACAATATTCATTTGCTTAATTATCTGACTTCCTTAAAGAGAAAAAGTAAACAAAACCAAAACTAACTGCAGCATGTGAAAAGTTCTCTCAGTGTGATGTAGGCTTCCTCCTGGCCAGCCAATTTTCCCCTTCTTTTCACTGTTCTTAAATTCATGCCAGTTGAAGAAGTAGATTATACTTGGTTGTAGATTACATTTCCCCACATATGCATAGCAAATGTTTATTGATATCTCAATTATGATCAGTGAGGTAACTAAAAATATTTCCAATTGTGGAAAGCAATTAGCTTAAAATATAAAAGGATGAGATAAGACATTAATATTTTCATTGATCTACTGGCTATTTTCTTCTAAGTATAAGTTAGAAATATTTACAGAAATATGTAGCTAACAATTTTTTCTGCAATACCACTTATGGATTGAGAAAGTTAAATGTAAAAACTAACATGAATCACTCTTTTCCACTCCATTCATATTCTTTTCACTCATAGCCAATAAAACAAAACAAAATAAAAAACAAAACATAAGACTGGCACAATAATGACATAATATCAATTAAAATAAAGTTCAAAGTCTGTCAGAGTTAATGACAGTTAATGTCCTTACCTTCAGAAGCATGTCTGAAGAAAATATTTGAGCTATTTGCTCAGTTTTACAAAAATATTAACATTGGGGACGTACGCAATCAGAGAAAGAATTATCCTGTGATCTCACTGATATGAAGAATTTGATAAACAAGACAGAGGATCATAAGGGAAGGGAGGGAAAAATGAAACAAGAGGAAACCAGAGAGGGAGACAAACCATCTTAATCTCAGGAAATAAACAAGGGTTGCTGGAGGGGAGGGGTGTGGAAGGATGCGGTGGCTGGGTGATGGACATTGGGGAGGGTATGTGTTATGGTGAGTGCTGTGAATTGTGTAAGACTAATGATTCACAGACCTGTACCCCTGAGACAAATAATACATTATATGTTAACTAAAAAATTGAAGACATAAAAATAAACAATATCTTGTATAATACTATGAATTGTCTTTGACCTTTCCGAAATATTGTTCTCTAATTCTGACAAATAATCGTTTGTTTAAATTACCTTCTCAGTCAAAAATTCCAAGACATTATTATACAATATTAAGAGTAATATAATTGTCATTTATGTTTAAGAATGGAAAATGTTATTTTAGATTGTAAAATATTCCATCTACCAATTCAACCATCTATTCATGAGGGAACACAAGGAAACATTATGACATTTTTTAATATTAAAAGAGAAAAGAAAAAAAATAAGAAAAAATAAGAGTCATTCTTTGAAACAAAACTTATAAAGTACACCTAAAATTGTCATGCTTCATCAGAAGCTACTCAGTAAGAAAATTAAGGCCAACTATGAAGATATTAATTGACTTCAAGAGTTGCAAGCTAGTTTTAACTAAAATCAGTGGTAATTATTTAGCATACATCTGTGACTTAACTGAAATTCTGACAGGTTGTGCAACAGCGTGAATATGGCCATGTTTTTGGAATTATTGTAGATATGATGAGTGAGATCTTCTTTGTGCTGAAGGCAGTCACGAAACAAAAGCTTCCAAAAGACACATATTTACTTGGGCGCCTGGGTGGCTCAGTGGGTTAAGCCACTGCCTTCGGCTTAGGTCATGATCTTAGGGTCCTGGGATCGAGTCCCGCATCGGGCTCTCTGCTCAGCAGGGAGCCTGCTTCCTCCTCTCTCTCTCTCTGCCTACTTGTGATTTCTCTCTGTCAAATAAATAAATAAAATCTTAAAAAAAAAAAAGACACATATTTACCTGATCTACACAATACAGACACAATAAATTAAGAACCACAGTACATGAAACTGTTTTTGTGCTCCAACAGTTAAATTATAATGATTATACAAAACAAAATTTCTGCTCCAAATTTTTAAAAACTGTATCTGGAAATGAGACTGTTTCTAAATCTTTATGAAATGGTTTATATGTGTTATTTATGGTTTTTTACATGTGGGAGCTCTGGTGCATTTCCCAGGGAAAGGCACTTTTATTCTACATTAGTTGTACATTTTTTAATTCATTGTTTCAGTCCATTATTACAAATTACAGATTATTGTTTTCATATCAACAGTGTACATTATATCAAAAGGAATTTAAGTGCTGTTAGAAAAAAGAAAAGCTTGACTACTCAGGTAGAGTATACTGATCACAGTGTCATTATTTTTTAAAGGAAAATAAAGGGGAAAGCTTGCTCGGTAAGTGCGGTGTATAAGCTAAATCTGCCCCGAGGCAATGATTTGTGTACTGGTACAGAAGCTGCTGGCGCTAGGTTTTGGGTCATTACTGTGATTTGTAGCAAAGGCAGATCCCCCTCCAGCCGTGTATTTCAGAGTTTGCAGTTTATTCAGCAGACTACTGAGAGATGCACAACATTGTCTGATACCATTCCATAGCTCCCCAGTAAGTTCCACCTAACTCATCTTGTTCATCACAGTAGATCACAGTCCTAGTTATTACTAGTGATCAAATATAGCACTGTAGTTATTACTAGTGATCAAATATAGCACGATAGCATTTTTACTACTCTAGTGCACATGAATGGGGACACAGAACCCTGACATATAGGTCCAAATGGTACAGGTTATTAATGAAATTAGAGATGAACATACATCCCGAAACAAAGTCATTATGAACTATTAGCCTCTTTTAGCAAGGATTATAAGGGGACTGTGAAGACCCTAAAGAAAATGCTAATAATGTCCATTGGTGAAGATAATATTAACTGCAAAATGACTTTGTACATAGATCATACCCTTAACAGTTATAACTTACATTGTAGATGAGTTGTCATCAATAAGTACTCTAGATAGTACTAAGAAGCTCTCCAATAAAAAGACACTATACTTTCCATAAAATACAATTAATGCAGATGCTATATGAAGTTGGACAAAGCTCTAAAAGCACACTCCCTGCAATCCACTCACCTCTCTACAAAAAAATAAAGAAGTAACACATTGCTAAAAACAAAAACTGTGAACAGTGAGCACCCAATAAACGAGATCTGGCTTAATTGGTAAATGCTACCATCAGTAATATAGTCAGAACTTAGTTTTGGCCCAGCAGCAAGACTTTCTGAATAAATCTGTAAACAACTTTTGAGAAACCTATACCATCTGTTCCTGGATAAGGAGAATCTAAAGGGAATGACTGACTCAGATCCAGCTTCCTTATAAACATGGTCATGGTGTTTACTACCAGAAAGATAATGGAGAGTCCCTATCAAAATAATAACAACAACAATAGCAACCACAACGACACCATCTCTAATCAGTTAGGATATACCTGGTCTTTTGAGATAACTTATTATAAATAAACAAGAGCTTATGTATTTAACAAATATATGGAGAATAAGAAAAGCTAATGTTTTCTACCCATGTAATTAAATATAAAACCAGGGAGTCCACATAATGAATCAGCTTCCTTTAAGAACAATGCTTCCACACACTTTGCAGAATCACCATCTGTAAATCAGAAACCAAATATGTCTTACTGCAGGAAAAAAAAAAGATAATAGGAATAAGAAACTGTCTTAGACACTCATGTATTGCCAGGAAGAAATACTAATTCTCTGCAAGACGTTGCTCCTATCTTTTGACTCATTAGTAGAAGTTGGTATTGGGGAAGATTTATAATTCAAGTGATTCTGCTTTGATGCTTTGTGTCCAAAAAATAAACTTGGAGGGGACTGAAATGTTTCCAAGACAGGAACACCTCCTACCTTCAAACACAAGCAAATAGAAATTCTCTCGAGAGGAGAGCATTCCGATTCAATCGTAGAGGAAAATGTTACAGCAAGTAAAAAAAAATAAATAGGAAAAATATCAAATTTTTACCCTTAAAACTTAAATTAAAATAAGTTTTGAATACAGAATATGAGATAACTATGTATTAAATGTATAATGAAAATTATAACGTAATAAAAACTAAACAAGTATCCAAACAAGTAATCCAAATTGACCAGAGATTTGAAAAAATAATTTTTCAATGAAATATAAAAAGTGAATTTGTTAAAATGTACAATGGCCATTTCTGAAGCAGAATAGAATAGAAATAATAATGAAAGAACAAATATTTGAAAATTCAGTGGCTGAGAATTTCACAAAACTCATGAAAATTATGAGTTCACAAATACCGAAATATTGAAGGTGCAGATTTACACTGAGCAGCATGAGTAAGAGAGAAATTCACCGAGACATAGTGCAGTGAAATTGCAGAACATGTACTACAAAGATCTTAAAAACAGAAAGAAAAGACAAAGCACTTACAAAAGAATGACAACGAAACTCAACAAAAATAGAAACAGAAGACAGAAAGATAAAAACCTTAAAGTTTGACACACAAAAATAGCTGTTAACCTAGAATTGTGCACTCAGAAAATTTATCTGTCAAGAACAGGAGTTAAAAAAAAAAAAAAACAAAACTTTGCAACTAAACATAACTACCTATTGTTTAGGTATGGGTTGCACCTAACGGACTTCCAAAAAGTACAGTATGGAAAGAGGAAATTAAAGGAGAAACTTGACAAAAGAAAAGCCTGACAAACATTACCTTAACCATGAGATCAAAGGCAAAATCAATGAGAAGTCACAGTGATAACATGTCTACTTCATATCTGTGGTTGAATGGCAACAGGTTGGCTCGGTGGTCTCCATCCTCAAAACCCATAACCCCAATCTAATGATGACAAAAACATCAAACATATCCCAGTTGAGGGACATTTTTTTTTTAAAGATTTTATTTATTTGATAGAGAGAAATCACAAGTAGACGGAGAGGCAGACAGAGAGAGAGAGGGGAAGCAGGCTCCCTGCTGAGCAGAGAGCCCGATGCGGGACTCGACCCCAGGACCCTGAGATCATGACCTGAGCCGAAGGCAGCGGCTTAACCCACTGAGCCACCCAGGTGCCCCACATTCTTAAAATACCTGTCCAAAGTTCCTCAAAATTGTCAAGGTCATCAAAAAGCAAGGAAAGTTCAAGAAATTTTCAGAGCCAAAAGGAGCATAAGGAGACACAACAATGTAATGTTGGATGGAATCTTGGAACAGGAAAAGCAAATTAAATAGAAACCAAGAAAATCTGAAAAATATATGGATTTTACATAATAATAATTAATAAATATTAGTTCATTAAGAGTGAAAACCATACCGTATCTATGTCAGAAAATATTAGAGCGAACTGAGTATGAACTATATGGAAACTTTCCCTGCAAGCATCTCAACTTTTCGGTAAATTTCAGTGTTCTAAAATGATAAAAAAAAAAAAAAAGTTATTTTTTAAAAATGTAAGTACTGAATACATGGCATGGACATTAAGTGCTGTGTTCAGAGGAGGATTAGTCTTTCCAGCTCGCAGTGCTGGCAAAATTTACTAGAGGTGGTGAAGACTGGGCTCAGCATTAGAAGCTGGAAATAAACCATTTCACAGGGATTTCCATTGTAATAACTCTTCCATTTAATAACTCATGACCATCAGAAGTCCAGTAGGTACCACATTTTCATAATAGCCTTTCTAATATGAGCAATGGATGTTAAATTGCCATTTTTTCTGTCATAACTACATATCAAGACACCTAATGGAAAATAGAATTCACCTATACTTGGCATTACTATAATATTGCAACCTAACAAGTGGATGTGCAAATAAAACCTGGACTGTTTGGACTACATCAAGAAAGATGTTGAAACTGGTTATTTCTCTTCTGACTGAAACTTAAGAAAATTTAACAACAACAATACTTTTTGCTTATTGATAGCATCACACTAATATAGTGCTTCATTTGACAAACATTTATTGAGGACCCACTATGTAGCTGAAATGTATAGATGCAGATAATACAATGATAACTCGAGACTCTCTCACAAACACTAGCTCCAGTATTGTCAGCAGTATGTTGCAGTAAGGACACAATGAGACATTAACCAACACATCAGATTCTTTCTGGTTCCTAATTAGCTTGAATCTGATAATTTGTCTTCACTAAAATGACAATATGCTAGTACATGTTCTGATAATAAAACTAACACCATTCTTTCTATTTCTTCACATTAAGCTATCCAATATTCCATTGTTTTTACATGTCTCTCTAGTATGAATTTGTTTGTGTGTGAGCGCACAAACAAATGTATATATGAAGACTTTGGAATTTACTTAGCTAGAGTAGATACTATATTTTTAGAAATTGTGTTTGGCTTTACACAGCTTAAACATTTGAGGCTAGGGTTCAAGAGAGATAGAACTACTCTTTTTTTGTAGTGTTTGTGCAGCTGTTGCCATTGCTTTGCCAGGTTTTTTGTTGATGTTTGTTAGATTGTTTGTTTTCCAGAAAGATGCTTCTGGTAGCTTTAATGCCAACCAGTGGCATTCTGTTATTAACCAAGATTTAAACAAAATTACCTTTTCTTGCTGCTGTTGCTATAGTGATTATTTTCCTTACCATTTTCACCCATTACTTATTGGGTAGGTTTCCTAAAGTCCAGTTGTTGGCTATTTCACATTTCAAAGAGATGCTACATTTGTTAGTAAACTTTCCAGTATTTTCAAGGAAGGTGATATTTCTCATCTTCCTTTTCAAAGAAACTAGGCTTGGATTCAACATCAGTCATCAAAATCTCAGAGTTTAATTTCAATATTGTTAATTTCCAGTTAATCTTGAAGCCTATAAAGGTATCAGAATCATGAATATGATATTAACAGTTCTAGCTATCTGAAACCTAAAGAAAAACTAAGGAATATCAAATTTTATAAGCTGTTTTCTTCACACTGTGTGTGTTTACCGCCTACAAAAAAATGTAACTAAAACTGAAGGGGAAAAAAAGAATTCCCAGTGTATTATGACAGATACTGGCAACAAGGAAAAACATGAATTCACAGCAGTTGTATCAATGATTCTTGAAAATTGTACATTTATAAACACACAGAGAAGTTGAAAATAACTGTTTGCTAACTATACTTTGAAAAGTCTTTCTCACCTTAGTAGTAAAATACCAATGATTATGCAGAAAATTGCAAATACTAGCTATAACTTTATAACAGTCATAATAAGCTGAAAACCTGATGTAGAAGCATAGAGAAAATTGCATGAAATATAAACAACATGGTGCTAGATTTAGGAACACCTGAATTTTACCTTTACATAAAGAAGAGTAGTGTCACTTATTGAAAACAAGAGAGGAAAATATAGTGTCCTTTTCCAATGGCATAATATTACTATACAAGTACTGCTGTCCAAAATCATCAGAGTATTTTTCTTTACCTAACCCAATAGTTTGCAATAAGTTGTAGACAGCACCTTTTGTAAATCTATAGAGTAAAAAAATAGAAGTAGGCCTAGGGAGGCACATTGTTTCTAATTTATACAATCCTAGTAAACAAAATCTTTATGGTACAGCATAAAAATATAAAAAAGTTTGATAACATTGTATTTTAAAATTTGTCATTTTTGTTGTTCCCAATCAGTTTAGTGTCAGAACTAGGTAATTAAGAGATTTCACCTTACTTAGTCTAACAGAGCTACACTAAATTAGTGTCTGCTAGATATGGGAACTGGAAAAAAATCTTGTAAACATCTACTTGCCCTATAGTAAGTACTCTAAGGAGACATGATCGGCAAGGTAATTGAAATGAAAAGTTTATGTACCCTATCTGTTGGAAAATATCAAGTGTGGAGATCACTCTTTAAAGGAAAACAGGAAAAAAAAACCTGAGAATTAAAAACATGAATAATGTGTGTCTTACTTGAAAAAAAGCTACTAAATAAAGGGAAGATAAAATGAATCTGAATACTCTGAAGAGGTAAAAAAGAAAATACTATAAAAAGTAAGAGACAATTTCTTAAAAAAATTAAAATAGTTTCAGGCACCTGAGTGGCTCCGTCAATTAAGCATCTGCTCAGGTCAGGATCTCAGGGTCTGGCTCAGTGGGAAGTCTACTTCTCCCTCTGCCTCTGATCCTCCCCCTGCTTTCTCTCTCTTTCTCAGATAAATAAATAAAATCTTGAAATAAATAAGTAATTATTTAATAAATAAAATGGTTTCACAATCACAATAGGAAGCCAAAATATGCCATTTATAGCAAAAGGGGAAAAAATATGAGAAGTAAACAGGCAGAATTAAAGGTGCAGACTAAAGAGAAAGACAAGGAAATGAAAATGAGAGGGAAAATAACTGGTAAGAAGAGAGAGCTAACCTAAGATCCAAAAGAGAAATCAAAATGAAAACTGAAACAATCATCACAGACAAAATGAGGTAAATTTTTACATCGAACAAAAGGAGCTAAATATGTAGATCATATTAGGTTCACAATATGCTGTGGAAAATAATGAATAAAGATCTATAATTTGACATATCACGGCAATTTTAATGAGAATGATGAAGAAACTATTTTTAACTATTTCATTGAAAAATTTTTTTAAAATCCATTTGATCCCAGTCTTCTCTTCTATATACCAAGTGCTAAATAATAATGAGTAATGTCCCACTTTTTGAAGAAAGTATAACCAAAGAGATACAAATTATGGAAGTTGATATTCATATCTGAATGTGACAAGTAGATATCTCATTTGTGGAAAATTCTATGAAGATATATCACATACAAGCATTTGAAGATTAAGAGGAGAATCACAACCTAAAATTCAAAAATCTTGAAATTTTGCTTTAAGGAACTAAATATTTCTTTCTAAAGCTAGTTAATCTTAAAGCTTATGTAAGGGAAGAACAATGTTAAAAATATTTAAGGCAGAGATGTTTAACATAAACACACCATAACTTAATAAACAGTTTGGGCTCTAAATCAGATTGTGTTAATAATGTTGAGAAAAGGAAGAGAATAGTATTGATTTAAAAGTTTTCTAAGACCCTCCTTTTAGATGGAGAAGAGATTAAAGAGTTGTCATACTGTTCTTCATTAATAACAATGTAATTCTATTTTCCTTTTGAAAAACATAAAAGACTTTTTAAAGAACATAGATGACAGTCAAGAGAACTAATCTGATAGATATAACTTAATATGTATATGTATATGTTTTATCATAGTTAAGACAAAGTATTCTATATTAAAAAGGACAGGGAAAAAGAATCAATATAAAAGCTTAAAATGGCAAAATAAAAACAGATATATCATCTGTGACAATAACTGTAAATGCACTAAATTACTCTATTAAAATTCAATGAATATGAGATTATTAAATTTGTTCTATATAACTGAAGTTTAAATTTCCAGTTTATGAAAGTGCATGTGCACACCACACACAACACACAAACACACAAGAACAGATTATATGTAAAATAATAGGCAAGGGGTACCTGGGTGACTCAGTTGGTTAAGTGTCCAACTCTTGCTTTTGTCTCAGGTCATGATCTCAAGGTTGTGAGATCAGGTCCTGAGTGGGCTCATGAGGAGTCTGCTTAAGATTCTTTCCCTCTCGGGGCGCCTGGGTGGCTCAGTGGGTTAAAGCCTCTGCCTTCGGTTCAGGTCATGATCCCAGAGTCCTGGGATCGAGCCCCACATCAGGCTCTCTGCTCAGCAGGGAGCCTGCATCCTCCTCTCTCTCTCTCTGCCTACTTGTGATCTCTGTCTGTCAAATAAATAAAAAAAAAAAAGATTCTTTCCCTCTCCCTCCCATTGCTCCTCCCCCTGCTCATGCACTCTCTCTAAAATAAATAGATGATAGATTGATATATAGAGAGAGGTAGATAGATGATAAGTAAGATCTTTTAAAATAATTTTTTAAAATAGAATAAAAGAATAGGCAAAATATGTTCTAAAAATACAGCAGAGATGGCTAGTAGTAATGTTAGACCAACTACATTCAAAAGGATCAAATTCACATTGAGCTCTCATTTATGTGCCAAGTATTCTTTTTGATGCATGGGATATAGTACTAAGTAACAGATTTGGTACTTGATCTTGTGAAGCTTGAAGGAGCCAAGTTTTTAGCAAATAATCGCACAAAATTATGGGCAGTTAAAATAAAGGAAAGTAATATTCAGTGTGTAAGCATATAATGTTGCGAGAGAGGCTTTGTGTGGAATCATTGCTTAAAAAATGGTACTTAAATTAACACCTAAAAAATTAAAACTTCAGTTCATATATACCAAAATATTTATTTTGCTTGCTGATTTGTGAGTATAGGGATAGGTTGGTGAGAAATAGCAGCACTGTAGGCAGATAAAATAAGAGCAAAACCTCCAAGCAAGAAAGAAGATAGCAATTTTATATTCGTAAAAGATATTGTCAGTAATGGAAATATAAAACTTGTGGACCATTATGCATTAATGGTAAAATAAACACAGCAAATACTATTGGGATATCAATGAGAAATTGGCAAACAAGAGGAACAAATTTATCGCATATCTTTTGTTTTTTTTTAATATTTCCAGGAATCCAAAAATGAATTAATAGTCAGAAAATTTATTTAATATAACATAGCATAGAAATAAATATATTAAGCTTTGGTTTTATTATCAGATACTGAAAGGTTAATGGATTAAATGTAAATTCTATATTTAATTTTAAAAACAGTTGAGTGAAATATAAATTATTAGTGAAACTCTCTTAATTTTTTTTTTATTCTGTAAATGGGTCTGTTTATTATTGCCTTATATTCTCAGCAAGCTAGTATGGCTTGAAGATAGTAGGTATTCAATTAAATTTTATCAAAGTAACTAAGAATTAATTAATAATGTAACAAATCAATCTTTGGGGATTTTGCTTTATATCACATTACTGTTTTTATATCACTGTGTTCTCCTGCTGGACTCACTCATTCACCAAAATTTTACGTTCGTATCTCTTCACCAAAATTTTATGTTAATGATGTTAAAGTGCCCCTGTCATCATGAAGGACATAGGCTCTGGAAACAGATGTTCTGCTTGGAATTCCATTTTTATTGTTTACTACTACTTCTGCATAATGTTGGGTAATTGTGCATAACTTCTCTGAACCTCAATCCCTCATTACACTAAATAAATAAAAATTTACAATAATGAGTATCTAATCAAAAAAATTTTGTGAGAAATAAATGAAGAAAATAGATATAAAGCCCTCAGTATAAAGGTTTGCAGGTACTGTGTGTTCAGTAAATGTTATCTGTCATCATCACCGTCATTATTATTTTACTTCCCTTCTCTGTATCTTTTAAAGGTTTGCTTTGAGATGTCATTTGAACTATGAGCTGTGAAGATAATCACAGTTTTTCTTAGAATTATTATTGGTCATATCTTCTCTATTCAAGAACATAAAATGACTTACTTTTGCCTAAATCTAAACTCAGCTCACCAGTTAAAGTTTATCCAGTTAACAGTGTTTATTAAGTATGTAACATTGTGCCTTACACATAGTAGGCATGCAATGAATATTTGTTTAATGAAGGAAAATAAGAAAGAAAGAAAGAAAGAAAGAAAGAAAGAAAGAGAAGAGGAGGAAAGAAAGGAAGGAAAGAAGGAGGGACGGAAAGAAAGAAACTGCTATTTAGTAAACATGGTGCCAGATGCTAGATACAAGGATGAATATGCTATCGCTTCATACAAAATAATAATAGTTAATATAGATATAGTGAGTTTACTCATTTATTCCTATTCCTATATAGGTTAGAAAACTGAGGTTTAAAGAAGGTTGTCTAAGGTTATGTGGCAGTAAGTGGAAGAGACAATTCAAATTCATGCCTTTCTAATTCCAGAGGTTAAGCTCTTTTACTTTGCAAATACCTTACTTCTACATGATGACTTGAACAGGCCGAATAGATAAGTTATTGGCTCTCTAATAGTTATATATTACCTATTAAACCTTTCTATGCCTCCTTATTTCAGTAGAGTAAACCAGAAGTCAACAAAATATAAATTGCAGGCTAAATCTGTGCTATTGGATAGCCCAGAAGCTAAGGATTTATTTTTAGATTTTAAAATAGTTGAAAAATTAAAAAATTCAAAAGAATAGTTTGTAACATGAAACAAGTAACTTGAAAATTATATGACATTGCCTATATAACATCCTCAATTTTGACTTTTGTCCTAAAGAGGATATTTACTATCTGACCATTTTCAGAAATGTTTGCCTACCCTTAAACTAGACTATGTGGAATGCCCTCAGGAATGTGGGCATTTATAAAAAATGTATCATGAGCAAGTAGACCCTACGAATCAATCCTATGAAATCTCTGGGAACTGTTTTACTGTACTTCAATGAAAAGGAGCTAGAACAAGAACAAAACAGAAACAAAAATTATAAGACTACTACTTTTTGAACGGATTCTTTCTTAGTGTGACAGCCGATTTCATTCTCTAAAGAACGTCTCCATATAATTGGTGGAAATTTCCACAAAAAGTAAAGTGTTTTTAATAAGTGATTTACATGTGTATTCTGCCTTCCAAAAAACTTTTGTCTAGTTTCATGGTGAAAAGTCATGTAGGAAGAGTGCTTCAGGTTTATAGAGATGAGCTCTGTAACAACTGCTTTTTTAAATGTGCATTATTCATTCATTCATTCATTCAATCAATCAATTCCAGGCACTGGACTAACCAAGCACAGGTGATATACTGCCAAAAACCTGATTTTTTAAAAAATTATTTATTTATTTGACAGAGAGATCACATGTGGGCAGAGAGAGGGGAGGAAGCAGGCTCCTCCCTGGGATCATGACCTGAGCCGAAGATAGAGGCTTTAACCCACTGAGCCACCCAGGTGCCCCCCAAAACCAGATTTCTGATCTGGAATAATCTATAGTTTATTTTTTCATCATTGACAAACTGTACAATATGTGAGTTGCTATACAAAATAAATTTGAGTATTTGAGTACATGATAAATTTGTGTATTACCCAAAGACCACTTTGCATATTAATTCAGCCTAAATGAAAATCACAGATTAAAACTGCTGAGGTAATTGAGAGCAAAAAAAAAAAAAAAAAAAAAAAAAAAAAGCCTATTATAAGGGTAGAGGGGAGAAATCTACTCTAAAGCAAGACATGAGGTCATTTAGCCAAGATCTAAGATAAATTGAAAATTGATCACTAATCAGCTGAGTTATGAAATAAACCAACTTCCTTAGATTTCTTTAATTAAAGAGGGTATAAATTATTCAGATAGAACTGTTGAGGTTATAGCTTGTAAAAGGAAAAAATGCAAATCTCTGGTACTTGTACAACAGCAAATGAGCTATGGGAATCAAGGAAGCAAGCAATTTACATCTTAAGGCATTTGATTGGGGGGCCAATACTGTTCTAGCACTCTGCAAAACACATAGCAGTTGAAAACAAACTTGGAAGAGCAAAACACTCAAACACACAATTATCAAAAGTACTGATAAAACCAATGTAAAAATTTTAAAAAAGCAATACAAACATTCTTATGCAATTTTAGACTAGGTTGAATTTGGGAGGGGAAAATCTATTCTGCTAAAATATATAGTGCTCAGATTCAAAAGTATAATTTTACACTCAATCAAAAATATTTATTTAAAAATTTACTCACCAGTTAGTTATATGTTTCCATTAGATATATGGAAAAGAAACAATTGTGTTGTCCAGAGATACTGTTCTAAGTAGAAGCTAGTGTAGGTAAAAAATGCCTTGGAGGAGTAAAAGATATGCATAAAGGGAAGTTTCTTTGTAAAAAACATGGTAGTGTCCCAGAAATCCCAGGTACTAACAGAATAATTTATACTTTTAAAATTAGAACTACCTTGAGTTCAAAAAAAGTAGAAGAGCAAGACACCTCTTGTAAACTTAACTTCTGCTGTAATTCATCAGATGACAAAGAACCATCCAGTGGCTTGGCAATATTATTGTATTATAATATTCTCTACATTGTACAGATTAGGAGGGAAAACACTGTTCAGTGGTCAATAATCTTGTAAATAGTGAAACCATGGAATAATCTCACTTATTATATCCTACAAATATTTTGTTGTGCCATATGTTGTATGAATATATATACATATATATGTGTGTATGTGTGTGTGTATACTTAAATACTTAAATCTTACAAAAACTTGATGAGATAGACTTGCTTAAATCTTCATTTTACCAATGAGATGCAGGAGGTGAATTAGTTTGTTTAAATTCACCACTGTGTTGCCATTCCCCTCCCTCACCCCAGCATAAACTCAGACCCTCCTGAGGTTCAACTCACCTGATACTGGCTGCTTAGCCTGCTTGATTCAAGTCCCACATGTTTTCACTCTGGCATGACTGCCTTTCTTGTTCAAGCCTCCCTCTGTCCCAGTGTGACAAGGCCCTCTCCCAGAAGATCAGCACAAGCCCCCTTGCATACTCTGTCCTTAAGTTTGGAGTTTCAAAAGTCCACAGATTTGGCTGGAATAGATCCTGGAGTACACTGCACAGCACCAGGTAAGAATGCAGGAAATAACCCAAAGACAGACAGCATGAAAATGGCAATCTGAAAAATGCCTGAGATGCATGGGGGGAAGTTATTTGTTCTTTTAAGAGTGCTTCCCTGAGATCAACAAACAGAGACCCATCACCAGGGACAAAGGAGTTGGCTAATATTATTTCCCTTCCTCACACCTCAGCATAAACATAGAATCACCTTCAGTAAACAGCACAGCACCAACATAGGCTACCTAACCTATTTACAAATCCCACCACCCTGCCCTCTGCTGGTAATGCCTTTCTAAGGCAAGTGTACCCCAGTCCCAGCACAGCAAGCTCCTTACACAGAAGACCAGCAGAAACCCTCACCCACACCCCATCTTCCAACCAGAGAGTTCTGCAGGGCTTCAGTTCTAGTGGAAGTAGCATCAGGTCTCAATTAACAAAACTGACTAGAGTATACATAGTTAAAACTCACCACATATGGCTCAATGTCCAAATACTGCCCACTGCAGGCAATGAGAGCCTCTTCAGACAATTGGCCTGACACATAGAGTGGCTAAAATGCAGCAGCAGAGTACATTCAGAACACATCAGAAACACTCCATGAAGCACCAAACCCTGGAAATTATATGACCTCTTCCTCATAAAGCCACTACTCTAAGGTGCATGAAACATAACAGGCAGAGTGCCTGGCTGGCTCAGTCAGTTAAGTGTCTGTCTTCGGCTCAGGTTATGATCCCAGAGTCCTGGGATCGATCCCCTCATCTGGCTCCTTGTTCTGCAGGAAGCCAGCTCCTCCCTCTCCTTCTGTCTGCTGCTGCCCCTGCCCAAGCTCTCTTTATCTCTGTCAATTAAATAAATATAATCTTAAAAAAAGAGAAACATAACAAGCTTTTCTGACATACAGAAGAAGGCAGAGAATTAGACAAAATGCCAAGATGGAGGAATTCACCACAAATGAAATAACAAGATAAGGTCATGTCAGAAATTTAAATGAAATAGATATAAGTAATATGCCTGATATAGAATTGAAAGGAGCAATCATAAGGATACTCACTGGGCTTGAAAAAGGAATGGGAGACATCAGGGAAGTTCTATTGCAGAGATAAAAGTGTTAAAAAAACAATCCGAAATGAAAAATGTGATAACTGAGATTACACTGGATGTAATGACCACAAGAATGGAAGAAACAGAGGAATGAAGAAGTTACAAAGAAGATAAACTTATGGAAAATAATGAAGCTGAACAAAAGAGAGAAAGTAAAATTATAGAACATGAAAATAGACTTAGGGAACTTAGTAACTCCATTAAGCATAATAACATTTGTATCATAGAAGTCCCAGAAGAAAAAGAGAGAGAAAGGGGGCAGAATATTATTTAAGGAAATCATAGCTGAAATCATCCTTAATTTGGAAGAGACAGACATCCAGATCCAGGAGGCACCAAGAACTCCCATCAAAATCAACAAAAGCAAGCCAACACCAAGATATGTTGTAATTAAAGTTGCAAAATATAGAGATTAAAACAAACAAACAAACAAACAAACAAAAAACCCTAAAAGCAGCAAGAGAAAAGAAGTCCTTAGGACTTATAAATGAAATCTAGTAATACTAGCAGCAGATCTCTCAACAGAAATTTGGCAAGCCAGAAGAGAGTGGCATAATATATCCAGTGTACTGAATGGAAAAAAGCTGCAACCAAGAACACTTGATCCAACAAGGCTATCACTCAAAACAGGAATGATTGTATTTCCCAGACCAAAAACAAACAAACAAACAAACAAAACTTGAAGGAGTTCATGACCACTAATCCAGCCTTGCAAGAAATATTAAAGGAGACCCTCCAAGTTTAAAGAAAGACCAAAAGTTAAAAAAAAAAAAAAAATCAAGAAAAAAAAATGAAAAATATACAGAAACAATGACAAAATGAGTGATAAAATGCCATTAAGTACCTATTTATCAACAACTACTCTGCAAATGACTAAATGTTCCAACAAAAGACATAGGATGTCAGAATGGATAAAAAAAACCTACAAAAGATTCACTTTAGACCTATACACACCTACATATTGAAAGTGAGAGGATAAAGAAACATTTATCATGTAAATGGGCATCAAAACAAAGCCAGAGTAGGAATTCTTATGTCATACAAACTAGATTTAAATCAAAGACCATAATAAGGGGTGCCTGGGTGGCTCAGTGGATTAAAGCCTTTGTCTTTGTCTCAGAGTCATGGAAGAATGTCTCAGGTCATGTCTCAGGTCATGATCCCAGGGTCTCAGGTCATGATCCCAGGGTCCTCAGATGGAACCCCATATCAGGCTCTCTGCTCAGCAGGGAGACTGTTTCCCCTCTCTTCCTGCTTCTCTACCTACTTGTGATCTCTGTCAAATAAATAAATAAAATCTTAAAAAAAAAAAAAAAGACCATAACAAGATATGAAGGGCACTATATCATAATAAAGGTGACTATCTAACAGCAAGATCAAACCATTGTAAATATATATGCCCCCAATATGGGAGAACACAAATATATAAAACTATTAATAACAAATATAAAAGAATTCATGGATAATAATGCAATAATAGTAGGGGACCTTAATAGCCTACTTACAGCAATGGACATATCATCTAAGCAGAGAATCATCAAGGGAAGGAGGGCTTTGAATGACACATTGGACCAGATGGACTTAACAGATATAATCAGAACACGGCATCCTAAAGCAGCAGAATACACATTCTTTTCAAGTGCACATGTGACTTTCTCCAGAATAGATCACATATAGGCCACAAATAAGGCCTCATCAAGTACAAAAAAACTAAGATCTTGCTGTGCATCTTTTCTGACCACAATGTTATGAAACTCAAAGTCAACCACAAGAAAACATTGAAAAGACCACAAATACATGGAGTTAAACAATATACTACTAAAGAATGAATGGGTCAATTAGGAAATCAAAGAAGAAAAGAAAAAAGAAAAACATGGAAACAAAGAAAATGAAAACACATTAGTCCAAAACCATTGGGATGCAGCAAAAGTGGTCATAAGAGGGAAGTATATAACAATAGAGGCCTACCTTCAAGAAACAAGAAAAATCTCAAATAAACAACTTAACTATATAGCTAAAGGAACTAGAAAAAGAACAAAAAACAAAAGCTAAAACCAGCAGGAAGGAAATATAAAAACTAGAACAGAAATAAAAGCAGAAACTAAAAAGGACACAAGAACAGATTTATATATATAAAACTATGTAATAGTTTTCAGTATGGTTGTATATATGGCTATGAATAAGTGATATACACACACATATGTATGTGTGTATGAATATGAATATGTGTGTATGAATATATGATTTATATATATGGTTTATATATTGTGGTATATATATTATATATATATAATATATATTACATATATAATAGAATTTTATTCCATATATAAAATAGAATATTACTGAGCCATCAAAGAGAATGAATTATTGCCATTTGCAATGACATGGATGAAGTTAGAGAATATTATGTTAAGTAAAATAATCAGTCAAAGAAAGAAAAATATTGTATGATTTCACTCATATGTGAAATTTTAGAAACAAACAAACAAAAAGGAACATAGAGGGGGAAATGGAGAGGAAAATCAAGGAACAGACTCTTAGCTATAGAGAACTGACAGTTACCAGAGGGTGTGTGGGCAGGGTGGGGGTTAAATAGGTGATGGGTAAGGAGGGCACTTGTGATGAGCACCCAGTGTTGTAAGTAAGTGATGAGTCACTAAATTCTACACCTGAAACTAATATTACATTGTGTTAACTAAGTGTAATTTTAACTACAAACTTGGGGGACAAAAAGAAAAAGTTTAGAAGAAAGACAATATAGTCTGGATTTTCCATTACTACATTTTTATGTACTACATTTTATGTAAAAATGTTACTACATTTTTAAATGGTTAAACTATAAATAAGTTAAAAAATCATCTTGTATTTAATGCAAAAAAGTTTGTGACTGTGCTTGTAATGGTTCTATCGACAGTCACTTTTACTTAATGAGGGTTATATAGCCTATTAATTTGAAAAACTTTGTACATAATCCCCAAATATTACAATTCGAGCATGTTTAATTCTATAAGTTCAAGGTACTTAGAAAAATAAAAAAAATATTTAAGTTCTTAATTAGAAGTTGATAAAATACCTCTCTCTGAAATTTTTAGAGGAAATAATATTTATCAAGTGCTTTTAATTGGCAGTTGTGTGGGTAAGATATTTTCATGTTAGGATATTTTTTACCATAGTCTTTTAAGATATGGCTTATAATTATCCCATCATGGGTAGGAAGCAAAGCATAGTGAAGCAAAATAATTTTCCCAAGGCTCCTGTTAAATAGTGATAGTTGAATTTGAATGTAGGTCTTTTGTTTTCAAAGTCCTTATTTTTATAGCAATATTTTAAATATATTTTTAAGATCCACTGGTTAGTTTGTAACTTAAATAATTTATATTAAAATAAACCATAGAATTACAATGTTTCTCATAAAATATTTCCAAAGAAATTGAATATCTACTCTTCAGAACTGATTTTTTTCTTTTACTATCATCTTTAGTAGGAATAGTTTTCAGTGTGGTTCTGTAGACTGCTATGCATAACACCAGCAAAAGAATATATAGAGATGGGAATATATAGAGATGCCATAAAAAAGAATTATAATTATTTGCATCTAGAAACTATATTTTTTTGTAACTATTACATGACCAACAAAAAGAATTTTTTTTAAAAAAATTGTCTATCTTACACCTTCCATCTCCATCAAGGATTGAAATGGTATACACATGACCTTTTTACTATTAAAGTAACTTAATCTTGAGTGGAAATTCTGCTCTAGAAATAACACAGTAATTTGTATATGTTTCAGTGTTATCTGTAAAGTTCAGTATTTATTGGGGATTTTGGGTTTCAAAGGATTATGATTTTTAAAAATGTAATAGCATAATATTTGGAAAATATCTCAAAATTTAAGTATTTCAAAATTATAATTTATCAAGTACAATTATATGCTAAAGATAAATTTGTAATTGTTTTCAATAAAACAAGTACTTATTTATCAATTGTTTATTAGGTACCCATAGAGTAATGCATTAGGCATTATTTTAAGCAGTGGTAAAACAAAATGTTTATTCAAAGATTATATTCTAATGTGTTGGGGAAGGCAGATAGTACATATTAAACCCATTATATAATATGTCAGATGATCATAAGTGTTACAATAGAAAAGGAACCAGAATAAGGAGAACAGAGATCGGGAGACTGGGAAGAAAGAATCTACTGATCAAGAAAGTCCTTGCTAACATTCCAGCAGAGATCTGCACAAAGTTAGGGATTTCTGTGCAAGTACCCAGGAGGGAGAATATCCTAGGCAGAGAGAACAGTTAGGGAAAGAGTCTGGGAATATTACAATGAGCATAGCAAACAAAAATCCTTGTGCTCACAGACTTTAAATTCTGTATGTGGGAGGCACAATAGACAAGAAAAATAAATAGTAGCTTGCTGGAGAATAAGTACCACAGAGAAAAGTTAATTAGGGAAGGAAGATAAGGAATGTGTAGGGGATAATTGGGTTGCACTTTTTGGTAAGATGCTCAGTTGAAGCTCTCTCTATGAATATGACACTGAAATGGAGACCTAAAGGGGGTGTAGGTAACAGCTATGATTATATCTGGGGAGTGGAGGTGAGGAATGTTCTCTTTGGAGGAAGCAGCAAATACAAAGGCCCTGAGTCAGGACAACACATGATATATTTTGTTTGAGTAAAAACAGGGAAGCCAGTATGCTCTAATGGAGGGAAGGAAGATGAATCAGAGGCAACAAAATCAAGATCGTACAGGGCTTGTGTGCCGTTGTAAGTGGTTTGACTTTTCCTCTTAGTAACATAGAAAGCCAATTAGGTCAGATGGTCTAACTTCATTTTAAAAGAACCAATTCTGACTGCTGTGCTGAGAATAGACTCAAAGAGGGTAAGGAAGAAGTAGGGAGACCAGTATCAAAAACAGTGGAAGTGAGAGATGCCCGTGAAAGCTATAAAGAAGGTTAGATCTTGTTGTATTCTGGATATATTATAAAATTATGGATATATGATGAAATCATATATTATGAAAAAAGATTTGCTCATGAATTGTATTTCTGATGTGAGAGACATATTGGAATTACACATGATTTTTGCATTTTATCTTGCCTGGAATAAATGGAATGATCACTTACTCTTTTTGGAAATATTATGACAATGGTAGGTTGGCAGGTGAGAATGGAGGTTCCATTGGGATATATTATTTTTTAATGCCTATAGACATTCAAATGGAAATAGCAAGTAAATTGTGTGTGTGTGCATGTGTATGTTGCTATTCAAGGGAGGTGTCCAAGAAGGAATAAATCTGATAATTTGTCAGGGTAAACATGCTTTTTAAATTTCAGACATTATATATAAAATGACCTGGAGAATGCTGTAGATTGAAAAATGAAAGGATTCAAGGACTAAGCTGAGGCCCTGAAATGTTTAGATATTAGAAATATGAGGAGGAATAAGCTAATGGAAGTGAAGAGGAGGGCACAATGAAAGAAGACAAATTCAAGTAAAAAATTCATTTTCCAAATAAAGGTGTGGAGAATTCTATCAAATACTAATCATAGGTCAAGTAAATGAGAACTGAGGAATTGAACAGTAAATTTAAACAACATGAAGGTCGTTTGTTTCCTTCACAGTAGCATTTGGTCAGTGGTAGGAAGACAGCCAGATTTGAGAACCTTTGAGAGAATGGGAGTTGTTTGCAGTGTTTGTTTGTTTGTTTAATGGGGAGAAGGACCAAAATGGTTCATACTTGGAGGGAAATGGGGTCAAAGAGATATTTATTTTCTTTATTTTTGTATTTTACTTTGGAGAAATGCCAATCAATATTTTGAATGCTACTGATGATGCAGACAGGAGAGGGGGTCTTTGAATAGATCAGAGACAGTTCATTTATTGAAAAGAGAATCAGGGCAGTGTTGATATAGATAAGTCAATAACTATTGCGCTAGTGCTACATGTTGACTTCCCTTGGAAACTGGCTCAGTGTGATTGGAATACAGTATGGATAATGGTTATTAAATAGTGCCCTTTGAATTCATCCGCTGGAGGGGAGGAAGAAGGAGCAGATTTGGGAAGGAGAAGGAGCTGTGATGTAAGTTTAACGGAAACCCCAGCTGACACCAAAGAGGATCATTAAAGCTAGAATGACTTTTCAGGGTTGTTGAAGTTGAACCAAGGTAATCAGAACATTATATTCATTCACTGAGAAGTTGCTGGCTGTGTGTTACCCAAGGAAGTGATATAACCTTAGTTGAGCTGATTTTCTGTAGCAAAGGCAACCCCTTAAGGTGCTGACAGCCAAAAACTGCCAATAGGACCCCCAACAGTTGGGACAAGTCCTTCACTGTAGGGGAATCTGGGACACACATTCCAGTTTGTCCCTAGGGGAAATATATATAAGTGATTTTTTAAATAACGTCTGTTTTCTCCAGGAAGTAGGAGGGGAAAAGTGGGGGAAAGGGCAGGAGGTTATTTTGAAAGAGAGATGTGAAAGTATTGTCTAGAGGATGGAGAGTAATGGAATCCACAAATGTGTTGGGATTAGGTAGCGCAAAGGGCTGCCTGAGGTTTATGGATGAATTTAGAGCAAATTTAGTCATCATTATTGATGTTTTTCTCCATTTTCTCCACATTCCCATGCCAAAAGTACAATAGGTATGTAATGTAATTTAACCTATGTAGAAGCTGTGCTAGGGGAGTAAAAAGAAGAGAGAAAGGGGTAAGAAGTTGTGGTTGTAGGGAAGGAAGTATTAATCTAATAAAATATTATAAATTGTAAAATAGCTAGAGAAATGTTAGGTCCAAAAGGTTGAAAGACAATCAAAAGATGTATGAGTTTTAGGAATTAATGTACTAAATGACTTGCTGGTTTTACTAAATGATACCTTTGCGCTCTCTCTATGGGTCTATAATACTCAAAATCCCTATCCATGTTTTATTATTATTATTGTTATAGTTGTTGTTGTTATTGTTATTAAATTATGTATATTCCGGTGCTCAGACTTATAATTTCCTGAGACTGTTAGTAAATTAAGACTGATCTGAGTTAGGAAAAAAATTTGAACGTAGACATAAATGAATCAAAATTATTTATTTCTTAACCAGAAGGAAGGTGAATGGGGAGGGGTGTATGAAATGGGTGAAGGGAATTAAGAATACACTTATCTTGATGAGCCCTCAGTAATGTATAGAATTTCTCAATATCTGTATTCTACACCTCAGACTAATATAACACTCTATGCTAATAACACTGGAATTATTTTTTCATGTGGTGTATGGTAAATATTTAAAGAAATAATTACATCAATTGAAACATTCTAAATTAAGAGTATTGGGATAACTCTAGATTAGAAACATGCTAGTTCCGCACAATGCTGTAATTAACCTTAGTGAATGCCCACGTCCTCATCAATAAGTAGGGATAATAAGCCCTTGCCTTCTGTGCTTACAAACTGATCACAGACTTATGAGTTCACTCTTAACCAAAAGAACACCACAAAACTTCATGTTTCTATGGCTTCCAGTCAAGGAATCATTCAAAAATCAAATTTTTATTTTAAAAACTGTTAAGAATCCTATTTGTTGTAGTGTCTTAGTGAAGATTTTACATGCAGGCAAATAGCTATGTATTGAAAAATGCTAATTTAATTCTCACTCAAAATAAATGTAAATATTATTTTTTCCATTGTTCAATAATTTTTTCATCTATATGTCCTTCATATGTCAGAAAATGACTTTTTAAGTGATCCTCATGTAGATTATTTCTAAATTCCTGAAACCAACTTGGTCTAACTTTTAAATGTTGAATTACTTTTGTGCTAATATATTTTATAAAACAAACACATTGATTTTGATTGCCAACTAACTAGTTATTAACTGTGAGACCTTAGTCAAGCTTTTATTTGCTCTTCACAAGTTTAGTAATCCTCAAAATGGATAAATTAATATTTAATCTCCAAGATGCCTAGCATAAAGTATGTATGCTAGTAGATACTGTGATTATTATTTCATTTACGCTTTCTTATTTTAGAATGTCAAAGATAGTTTCTGAATGAGATATGGTCAATTTTTATTACAGGATATTTATATGAGACACAAAAATATGACAATGATCTGAATAATCCTAATGATAACAGCAACAAAGAAATAAAAGTGATGAAAGAAGACTTCAATATTCAATCACTTTACAAATGAGGCAAAATATAAAAAGTTAATATTAGAAAATCTTTTGGCCATTTTTATAGAAATTACAGAAGTTAAAGCTATGATGCCCCACAAAGAGAGTACCTATATTAGTTCTTCAATATTATAATCTTACATAAGAATCTGATACCCTAATGTTAGTAATTAATAAAGTTCAAGTCTCTGGCATCTAGTCTAAAGTGTTTGACCTTTTCAATTGTTTTAGTTTTTGTAAAAAATCAAACTCAATTTCATGAAGTTCAGAACTCTTAAAAAACTATATTCACAAAACCTTTAGTGTTAGAGAACTAAGAATACCTGAAGCATTGACAGTCTAAAGCTTACTGGTGGTGAAGCCCTGATAGTCTAAAGCTTACTGGCACCACCTACAGGATGAATATATAACCAAGTGCAATTTATTTTATTTTAAAGACTTATTGTTTATTTAATTGAGAGAGAAAGAGAGAGCGAATGAGCGAGCAAGGGGTTGAGGGAGAAGGACAGGGAGAGAGAATCCCAACCACGCCGAGTTTGGAACCTGATGCAGGGCTTGATCCCATGACCCTGAGAACAGGACCTGAGTCAAAATCAAGAGTCAGACTTTCAACTGTCTGAGCCACCCAGGCATCCCTAACCAAGTGCAATTTAAAATAAGCACTCTGATTCCTACTCCTTTTTTCAAACACACAACTCTCATACACCAAGCATTGTGACTTAATCAGAATAGATTTAAGACTAGGAAATTAAAATCCAGGAGGCAGATTAACCTCAACACTTTATTCCTAATTATTTAAGATTTATCTGGTTGAATGGTATTGGGAAAATTAGACAATAGAAGGATGAAACTGGACCATTTTCTTACACTGTGCACAAAAATATGCTCAAAATGGATTAAAGACCTCAATGTGAGAAGGAATCCTTCAAATTCCTAGAGGAGAACACAGGCAGCAACATGTTTGACCTCAGTGGCAACAACTTCTTGCTAGACATGTCTCCAAAGGCAAGGGAAACAAAAGCCAAAATAAACTATTAGGATTTCATCAAGATAAAAAGTCTTTACAGAGGAAAAAAAAAAAAAAAGACAAAATCAAGACAATTGACAGAATGAGAGAAGATATTTGTAAATGTCCTATTAGATAAAGGGTTAGTAACCAAGATTTATAAAGAGCTTATAAATCTCAACATCCAAAAAACAATAATCCAAATTATCATATATGAAATTTAAGAAACAAAACAGATGAACATAGGGATAGGAAGGGAAAAATAAAATAAGATGAAATCAGAGGGGGAGAAAAACCGTAAGAGACTCTTGACCATCAGAAACAAACTGAGGGTTGCTGGAAGGGGAGGTGTGTGAGGGGAAGGGATAATTGGGTGATGGCATTAAGGAGGGCTTGTGATGTAATGAGCACTGACTGTTATATGTAAATGATTAATTACTGAACTTTACCTCTGAAACAACAATACGCTATATGTTAATTAATTTAAATAAAATTAAAACAAATTTTATCCTGTTGCCTTGATCCTTTTCCCTCATTTCTCTGTAGTAGCTAACCAATCTATTGTACTTTAACCTAAGATCATAAGATCAGTGTCCTAAACTTCTCATGTACTTTCTCTCTCCCACACCTTCAAATAATTCACCTTTCTAGGCAATGTTTTTTTTAAATGTTTTCATATGTATGTATGAGTGCAAGATGCACAATATCTACCTAAGTTGTCTTAATGGGTGAAAAACCTTCCTAACTTGTTTGCAAATTTGTTCAACCCACTATAACACCCAGTGTGATCTTTATGAAGTTTTTCAGGAGAACTACTTCTACAGATCTTACTATCTGGTAACATTATTCTTCCCCTGAGTTATCGGAAAAATTTTATCTTGCCATACCATGAATAACAAGACTGGAAATATATCCAGTTTTATTTTGGCCCTCTAAGTTTAAGGTAAAATTAATGGTCAACTTCTAATAATTTATAAAAATATATGACATATATTCTTAAGGGCTCATCTTAACCTAGAGGATTCATATTATACCCATTTTATTCTCACCTGGAATCTGTAAACCACTTGTTTGATCTTTTTGTATTGTATTCGCATTATATGCAACTGTATATGACTGTAACTGTAAGCTGTTTCAAATCCTTTGTTGGATAATGCAAGGAAGAAAGGGAAGAAGGAAAGAGGAAAGGTAAGCAGGTGGAGTAAAGAAGGAGAGAAGGGAAGGAAAAAACATGAATTGTATGTGTGTGTGTATGTGTAGCTCACATTCAGGAGAATATCATGAAGTACTGTATAATAACTCATAAACATGGCTATGACAAGCTGAAACTACAATAGTTTTGGCTCATACATCTATTTGGTGGCACAGATTCCTCTCAGCTGGGTCTATGGAAAGTTGGTCCAAGTAGATATGATTAGTACATACATCTACATCCATCCCTTGCATCTTCTCCGCAACCCTAGTATCTAACATTGTGTTCAATGTGTGGTTTTCACTGATGAAATATTTATTTAATAAATGGATGAAATGATTTTTCTTACATCTGTTGAATATTCTTCAAATCACACATCCTAAATCTATATTCTAACTGTCACGTGAGGTTCTCAAACACATCATTTATTATATACCTGTTTTTCTTTGCATGGTTCATTGAGGATGAATAGGTACAATAATTCTGTAAGCTGCGGTTCTAGTTAAAATTCCACTATCAAACTCTCCATGAGCTTCTGAAACTGGGAAAAGAGTGAGAAAAGACAAGGCCTAGAGCTCTGTGATTCTTGATCACAAATTTTCTCCTCTAATCCATTACTTGTCTATTTGTCCACATGCTATTTTACAAGTTCAGAAAAGGTTTATTTCAGTTCAAGACTTTAACCTGAATTTTAGAGTCCTTGTACTACTAAGATTTTACTTTTTACTCATTTTTCCCTTGCAAGTCAAAAATAGAACAATATGTTTTTATCATGTGTCAATAAAATAATCAAAGCTCCATCCATAAAAGTTCTTGTTTTTTTTAATCTCCTTGATATATACAATGCATAACCTATTAAAATAAAGTAATAAGCACTCAAAGTAAGTTCTCTGGTGAGTGCTCTCAAAGAAAAGTAACTTATTTTTATTCACAATGAGATAAAAATAACCAGCTGTTTTTTCATTAACATTATTCTGCCCAATTGCCATCCTCACTCTAACCAATAATTTTTTTTTTATTTTTACATAAATCATTCTGCCATAGATCAACCAGAATCTTCCCTAACACAGGAACCATTTTTACATTACAGGTAATAATATTCCACCTTTTTTTTCCCCCTAGGAGGAAGGATTTAAATGAGAAAAGTATACTCTCCATGAAATTTCAATCTTCTTTTTAGTATTTCTCCATATGTCTTATGAAAGAAAGAAATGTATTCATAATTGAAAAAAATCCATTTATCTTTGTTCCGCCAGTGCTATACTTCCTAGGAAATAATGACACAGAAAATTCCATGAGGAAATGTTGAACTGTACCCGCATTAACAGCTGATATCCAATAAAACAATTACAACTTTTAGGTCATTGTGGTCTCAAAACACTATTTGGGTCATAATTATTCTATAATTTATAATCATTCTATAATTTTCTTTCTTTTTCATGTTTAATTTCATAGTGTGCCTGTACTTCAGTGTCTCAGATATAGAACTTAATTTAGGACTGTTCTTTATTAAAATATTCCTTTTTTAAAAGATTTTTATTTATTTATTTGACAGAGTGACCACAAGTAGGCAGAGAGGCATGCAGAGAGAGAGGGGGAAGCAGGCTCCAGGCTGAGCAGAGAGCCCGATGCAGCACTCTATCCCAGGACCCTGAGATCATGACCTGAGCTGAAGGCAGAGGCTTAACCCACTGAACCACCCAGGCGTCCCTATTAAAATATTCTGTTTACTATACTAGGTTGATTGAAATGTCATAATAAGGATAACATAAATTTGTAGTAAATATATTGGAAGATACATATATATTTTTCAAAAACCATTTAAGAAACTCAGTTATAATACATTGATGTCTAAATAGACTTTCAGAGTTTATAAATTCAGTGATGATGAAAAAAGGAAAGTAAAACTATATAATCCCTAAAGAGACATTACAGCTTTACTGTGTGGTTCCTGTGTCTAAGTGTAGAGTCAAAGGAAATTAAATATCTTGCCATGCTTGTTTTCTCAATTCAGATCTTTTATGGAAAAAGACAGCTTCTATCCCTAAGAATCAATACATAGGAATTTAATGCCGTGAGTCATACATATTTGAAAATGAGTAAAACTTGATTTTCAACAGAAGTTATTGTGTGTTTTCAAACCACTGTTAAAAAGAAAAAGAAAGAAAGAAAGAAAGAAAAGAAAAAAAAGAAAAGAAAAGAATAGAATTAGGGCAATTCTTTCTAATCTATCCAGTTTGTGAAAAGCTTAACTATTGACAATGAAACACAGAATTCTTAAAATTTTATTTATTTATTCACGAGAGACAAAGAGAGGGAGAGAGGCAGAAGCAGAGAGAGAAGCAGGCTGCTTCCGCAGGGAGACTTTTATGGGACTTGATCCCAGGACCCTGGATCAGGACCTGAGTTGAAGGTAGAACTTAACCAACTGAGCCACTCAGCATCCTGAAGCATAGAATTATGTGTAAAATTCTAAAGACGTTCATCAATAATGAATACTTCCCTAATTATTTGGCATTATGCCTTCACTGTTTAGTATTTCTTCATGATTTTGAATGCATTTTAAAAGGTTTGATTGTACATTTAGTAAATCACTAAATTGTGGCAGATATCTCAAAAAAAGTATAGGATCCTTCTTAAGATATTAAAGTTAGTGATTTCTCTTTCATATAATTTTAGTATACTTTCTCTACTGCTTACCCTTCACATCATTTGTCCAATTAACAAACATTAAATTTGAAAATCTACATTGTATTACTGTAAAACATACTATTTTAATGTGAAGTAGTGAGGATTTTCCAAAAGAACTCTTTTACAATTGGTGAATAATGGAGGAAAACACAGAATAACTTCAAGAAGTATTTTGCACTACTGGAACACGATTTTACAGACAAAATTCTGGGACAATGTTTATTTATAAAAATATTGAAATCCTACTATTCCTAGGAAACTATTCTAAAAATCATATCTTTGATTAACTTAGCCCAAGAAGGGGGAAAGGGCCATATATACAGAGCTATGACTAGATTAATAAAAATAATAGAAATACAAATATTCTTCATTTTTTAGGTCACTTTATTTTTCGAAAAATATTTTAAAATTTTGCAAATGCAACATAATTTAAGAGAAGGGAGTTGATCGCCAATCGATGCTATAATTCTTCATGCATATAGTTGGGTATTTTGATAACTATGATATTCCCAGAGTAATGAAGATGAATGAGTGTAATTAATTTATACCAGCCATTCCAGGTTTCTATAAAATGAAAAGAACATGACTTTCTCACTCACATTTATAGAAAAAGAATACTTTATATCCTCATCATACTTGCTAGAGCACACAAGTCTCTCTAATTTAGAAAATTCACAATTGGTTTTACATACCATTCCTAGCATGACATAATGAGGCACCAGGTTGGATACCAGACACCTCTAACCACTTCTATTTCTCTTCTCACTATGCATGATTTGGTCTTATTAGTAGTAGAAAAATCAGTATGTAGTAAATATTACAAATAAATAAAAGGACTATCGAATGTGTTATAAATGTATTGTCTATTTTCTTCCTATACATCAACTTATATGAACTATAAATAGAAAAAAAGAGTGTGTAATACATATAATCTGAAAATTGTGGTATTAAAAGTGTATGATATAGACTTATTTTTAAGGCTCTGATATCACTGTGTAACAAAAATAAACTGCATAATGAGAGAAAAGTAGGTACAAATTATAAAAGTAGACATTGTTTAAGATTTTTTTTTTTTTTTTGCCTTTCATCTAAATGCTGTGTTATATTGACAGATCTGGGAAATTTTAGTGGCCGGACAAGAAGTGCAGTCTCTGTGAGGGAAGGCCAGGGGGTTGTTCTGATGTGCTCTCCTCCGCCTCATTCACCAGGTACAGTAGGATCCCATTCTATATTGCTGCCTATCTCGTTTACTATATGCTCATCCTTTTAGACAAGGTATTTAGTAAGAAACATTCCAGGTGAAATGTGCATTAAAAAAAAATGTATCAGAGTACCAGCTGAGTAATTAAAGGTCATATATTCGAACTACCATTGGATAGAAGACTGCACTCCTATGATAAAATTGTTTTATTGCCATTCTAACTGTTGATTGTTATGGTTATGTCTCTGCCTGCCACCAGCGAGGAATACATTGCCTGGAGCACAAGGGATGTGATAAGCTGAGAGTAAACATTTTTCAAAAATATTTGGAATATCAGAGTTGAGTTAATAACAATGTGCATCTTGTTTCAGAAGATAAGCTTGCAACGGGATTGTTTATAGTGTTGTTTGTCACCCTGGGAAAAAAAAAAAAAACTGCTAAAAATTTTTTTTTTTTTTGAGTTTCAAACAAGACTATAATATATGTATTACTTTTTGGCCACTTGAGCTCTTATTTGTAAAAGTCATATTAAAAGGTTAAGTACTTCACGGGGTTTGAAGAAACAGAATAGTAAACTGTGCTCAGATTAATTATATTCCCTTTGCCAACCCAGCTAATTATACTTTTTGTAAGTTCTATAATTTGAGATGAGTACCTCTTTGTATCTCAGTATAGTTTTCCTAGAATACAATTTAAGAGTGGCCAGTATCAATTAGGGAGAGAGAATCAAATGTCTGTCTGAGAAATAAGAAAGACCTTACCACTAACAGGAAACTGAATTCAGGGTCCTGGCATTTCAGTTAATTTTTCTTCTTTGTTTAGTGTGAAAATCATACATATTTCTAGATTGTAATTATCAGTGTAGTAATGGGGACTAACTTTGTTCTACCATAGATAATTCTTATCATAAATTATGATAGGACCTCAATCAATTTTTTTTAAAATTTCTCATCTTTATATGACCCCTTCCTAATGTTTTTTGATTGAAGGAAAAGTAAATTATATTTCAATAAGAAAATATTTTTTAAAAAACATTTTGTTTTAAAGTCAAATACTAATTTGAATCAATTTTTGAGTTTTCTCCCACTTAATTCTTATATATCAATTCAGTCCACTCTTCTGTGAGTAGTTTGGAGACTTTTACAGTAAACATATTTAGTCTTACCTGCTTGTGATTCTAGACTTAGATACTTTCAAGGAAGCATGTATTGTAACTTTTTTCCTATGGATAAGACAGAAAATTTTAGTAGGTTTAAGTGAATCATGTAGCATCAGTATATGCTATGTCTACTGTTGGGTTATTAGATTTCATTTAAGGATCAGTATTAGATGAGTAATAGTTAAAGATAAAAGAGAGGAAGGAAGAGGAGAAGGATAAAGGAACCTGCTCTATAAAGAATGAAAGTGTTCACCATCAGACCTACAGGAGTTAACACAAAAGCAAGATTTTTTGAAACATAATCTGTATCACAAGACTGTTAGAACATGTACAGAAAAGGGAAATATGAGACAATGATACAGGAAGCAAAACAAGATTACACAAAGACAAGTTGTCCAATTGCCGAAGAAAACTACAGAGATTTCTACTGGGGAAAAATAGCAATAATGAATTGCATACATGATAAGCAAGAGATAAGAATATGTATTAATAATTGATGAAATAAAAATATGATAGATGATTGACATCAATAAGAGTAATCCCAGATGGTTGCTATTGTGTATATGTTGTAAGAATATATACACTTGGGGCACCTGGCTGGCTCAGCTGGTGGAGTATGTGACTCTTGATCTCGGTATTTTGAGTTTAAGCCCTGCATTGGTTGTAGAGATTATTTAGGAAATAAATTGAAAAGAAATTTTTAAAATTTAAAAAGAAATATTACGATATTAATATGGTAGGAGAGGTTGTATTCTACTAGGTATTTATTTTGGGGTTTTATGTCAACTGTTGCACTCAAACATCAGTGTTAGCATCACAGAGTTTTAGGGGGTACACGCATGGTCAAAACAACAGGAGTAACTCAGCATCCAGACAAATGTCTAACACTTACCAGATGAGTAGTTTTCTCCTGATCAGCCAAATCCTATCTTTAAGTTTCTTTAATGAATATCCCTTTTATATTCTTTCTCCAACTGAAACTTGCAAATACCCTGAAGATTTGGCTTCCCCACTGCCCTTTACAGTCATGGCTATTTATTCTCCCAATTGGTATGTACCATTCAGAGTAAGATTAGAACAGATATCCTTTCTCCTTATTACCCGTTCTCCCTTCTTCCTCCTTACAAACCCTCAGTCTTTAAATTTCAAGGCATTAGACTCCACACTTTCTTGTTGTAGTCATTTATACTTTCCAAGTTCATTATCTTCATTTCCTGAGATTTTACCATCTGAGTCACTGTCAATTTCTTCAATACTTATCCAGTCTTAATATTTGATAATTTCAATAGAGGTTTTACAATATCCCGTCCTCTCCATTCCTTTTATTTCTCCATTGGGATGCTCTTATTTTACAGTCAACCAGGGCCACTTAATCTGTTATTATCAACATGTACAATCTCTCAATTACCACATTTTTATACTCTGATTAGCATTTACTACCTCATTCCTTCCAGTACTCTGATTCCAGGAATCCTTTAATGTCATTGAAATCTGCAAATCATTGATCCTAGCCTCTTCTCACTCTATTTCCCCTCCTTTGATTCTCACTTTTTTCTTTCAATGATTATCATTTTCTTGCATACAGTTTCAATTTTCTCACCCTTTTATGCTTCATCACACTGACTCAAAAGTTGACAAAACTTTAATCCTAATGTAGATCCAACTTTCAGCCTACTTCATGTCCAATCCTATTCAATTTAATATTACTGTAAAAGAAAAGAATCAGAGTTATGCATACTGATCTAAGTCTAAAATCCAAACTATGGATTTCAAGGGCACTTTAATGCTGATCAAAAGAAAAAAATTAAAGATTTTATTTTTTATAACAGAGATAGCGAGAAAGGGAACACAAGCATGGGGGTGGGGGCTGGAGAGGGAGAAACAGGCTCCCTGCTGAGCAGAGAGCATGACATGGGGCTTGATCCCAGGATGCTGGGATCATGACCTGAGCTGAAGACAGACACTTAATGACTGAGCCACCCAGGTGCCTAATCAGAAATTTAAAAAAAAAAAAGTAAGTTTAGTTTCCTTACTGTAATTCTGTCAAATCTTAGTATGTTTCCCTTCCTTCAGTTCTTCTGTCATCCAATCAGAATACCTAATAGGCATTAATAAACCTAACCATGTCTAAAACTACACTTCTCGTTATATCTTCCCTAAATCTGCTCCACCTACAGTCTTTTCCAACTCATTCAAAGGCAATCCATCTCTTACTATCCATCAGGACTTAGAGTCATTTTTAACTTCTCACTTCCTGACACCCCACATATAAACCATCAACAATTTTATTGGTCCTACTCAAAGCTTTATCTAAAATCTGACCATTTCTCTCTGTTTCTTACTATAGTTTTCCAGAATGAACCACCATCATCTCCTACCTGGATTATTCACAATAGTTTCTTAACTAATTTCCCTTTTAAAATTTTATCTTTTTTAAAAACCTATTCTTAACTTAATAACCAGAGTCATTATTTAAAATGAATTTTGGACACTAGTCCTTTATCTGATATGTCGTTTGCAAATATCTTCTCCCATTCTGTCAGTTGTCTTTTGATTTTGTTAACTGTTTCCTTTGCTGTGCAAAAGCTTTTGATCTTGATGAAGTTGTCATTTTACGTCCCCTCTGTACAAGACACTCCAAAAATTCCCCATCTACTGACTAATTGAGTTACCCCAAAATTCATATGTTGTGTGACAGTATTCTGAGACCGGCCTTTGGAGGGTAATTAAATTTAGATAAAGTCATGAGGGTATGGCTCTCAGTATAGGTTTAGTGTCCTTATGAGCAGAGACACTAGAGAACTTGCTCTCTCTTCCTCATATAAGATTATAGTACAAAAGCAGTGTGTACAAGTCAGAAAGAGAATTCTCACCAAAGCCAAATACTCTGGCACCCTGAACTCACAGTTCTAGCCTCCATTACTGTGGGAAAATAAATTTATGTTCAAGTCACCCAGTCTATGGCATTTTGTTATGGCCCCCTAAGCTAACTATTACACTGTCTCATTCTGAATCAAAGCCAAAGGTCTCATGGTGGCTTGAAGGGCCCTCACCATGTAGTAAGAGATCTTTTCTTATCACTGACTTTTTTTTCTCATAATGATGTTGTGAATGAACATAACTATAAAGTATATAAATAAATGTGATTCTCATTATTAATAGAGAATAATAAAATGTGATATCTTGTATTTTTGCCAAAGGAACAAACTGAAATATAAAGGATTGGAATTATTAATTGAAAGTACAATCATACTGAGAAATAGTGATTTAATTCTAGTGCCTTACTTGGTGGGTTAAGCCCTCTGCCTTCAGCTCAGGTCATGATTCCAGGGTCCTGGGATCGAGCCCCACATCGGGCTCTCTGTTCAGCAGGGAGCCTGCTTCCTTCTCTCTCTCTGCCTGCCTCTCTGCCTACTTGTGATCTCTGTCTGTCAAATAAATAAATAAAATCTTTATAAAAAAAAAAGAACTTTGAAAATGTCTCAGGAAAGTCAAGTAAAAAAATTATTGCTGAAGAGGCAAGGTTAAGTGTAGAAAGAAAAAACCAGGGCTTAATCAATGAAAGAAGCTTAGAGTTTGAGTATGTAAACTGATGCCTATTATGATCTCAACAACAGCCTTCTTTTTGGTGGAATAAGGTCATATATTGTGAAATGAGTATATAACCTGATACATAAAATCTCAGACCCAAATTTCTGTCTCATGCAAATAGTCATGTAGACCATTTTTATCATACCTACTTAACTGATACTTAATGCTAATTTGTTCCTCACTCTTTTTTTTACTTTTATTTCAAATCATAATTATCTTAATACTTTATTTTATCATAATTTAATTTATTTTTTATTTCAAGTTTTTATTTAAATTCCAGTCAGTTAACATATAGTGTAATATTCATTTCAGGAGTAGAACTTAGTGATTCATCACTTACATAAAACACCCAGGGCTCACCACAACATATGCCCTCCTTAATCTCCATCACCCATATAACTCATCCCTTACCTCCCCTCCAGCAAACCTCAGATCTATAGCTAAGAGTCTATTCATGGTTTGTCTGGTTTTTTTTTTTTCCTATGTTCACCTATTTCTTTTTTAGATTCCACATATGAGTGAAATCTTTCTCTGACTGAATTATTTTACATTCTAGTTCCAACCATGTCATTGCAAATGACAAGGGTTCATTCTCTTTTATGGCTGAGTAGTATCCCCTTAATTCCATTCCAATATACAATGATTCTTTTTTTTAAATTGAAAATCAATTAATGAACATATAGGGTATTATTAGCTTCAGAGGTAGAGTTTAGTGATTCATTGGTTGCACCCAATGCTCATTACATCATGTGCCCTCCTTAATGCCTATCACCCAATTATACCTTTCCCCCACCCACCTTCCCTCCAGCAACTCTCAGTTTGTTTCTTATAGTTAATAGTCCCTTGTCATTTGTCTCCCTTTCTGATTTTTTCTTATTTTTTTTCCTCCCTTACCCCTATTTTATCTGTTTCGTTTCTTAAATTTCATATATGACTGAAGTCATTTGATAATTTTCTTTCTCTGAAAGACTTATTTCACTTAACATAACACACTCTAGCTCCATTCACCTCATTGCAAATGGCAAGATTTCTTTTTTGGTGGCTGAGTAATAATCCACTGTGTATGTACACCACATCTTTATCCATTCCTCTGTTGATAGACATCTGGGCTCTTTCCATAGATTGGCTAATATGGACATTGCTGCCCTAATTGCTCTTTTGAATCTCTATGTTTGTATCCTTTGGATAAATACCTAGTAGTACCTAGTCAGAGGATAGGTCTATTTTTATCTTTTTGAAGAACCTACATACTGTTTTCAAGACTAGCTGTACCTTTCTCCCCATCTTTGCCAACATTTGTTGTTTCTTGACTTGTTAATTTTAGCCATTCTAACTATTGTGAGGTAATATCTCATTGTGGTTTTAATTTGCATTTCCCTGATGCCAAGTGATGTTGAGCATTTTTTCATGTGTCTGTCAGACATTTGTATGTCTTCTTAGAAAAAATACCTCTTTTGTGTCTTCTATTTTATAACAAGGTTATTTGTTTTTTGAATGTTGAGTTTTATAAGTTCTTTATATATTTTAGATACTAACCCTTTATCATATTTGTCATTTGGAAATATCTTCCCCCACTTCAAAGTTTACCTTTTACTTTTGTTGATTGCTTGCTTCACTGTGCAGAAGGTATTATCTTGATGAAGTACCAAATATATATTTTTGTGTTTGTTTCTCTGCCTCAGGAGACACATCTAGTAAGATGATTCTAAGGCTAATGTCAAAGAGGTTACTGCCTGTGTTTTCCCCTAGAATTTTAATGGTTTCCTGCCTCACTTTCCTGTTTCCTGGTCTTTAATCTATTTTGAATTTATTTTTTGTATATAGTGTAAAATGTGGTCTAATTTCATTCTTTTGCATGTTGCTGTCCAGTTTTCCCAACACCATTTGTAAAAAAACACTGTCTTTTAACCATTGGATATACTTTCTTGCTTTGTTGAAGATTAATTGGCCATATAGGTGTGGGTCCATTTCTGGGTTTCCTGTTATGTTCTATTGACATATACCTCTATTATTGTGCCAGTACCATATTGTCTTGATCACTACAGCTTTGTAATAGAATTTGAAGTCTGGAATTGTGATGCCTCCAGGTTTGCTCTTCTTTTTCAAGGTTGCTTTGGCTATTTGGGTCTTTTGTGATTCCATATAAATTTTAGGATTATTTGTTCTAGCTCTGTGGAAAATGCTGGTGATATTTAGGTAAGTATTGCATTAAATGTATAGATTGCTTTGGGTAGTATAGACGTTTTAACAATGTTGCTTCTTCCAATCTAGGAGCATGGTATGTTTTCCATTTCTTGGCGTTCTCATCAATTTCTTTAGTTTTCAGAGTATAGATCTTTTATCTCTTTGGTTAGGCTTACTCCTAAGCATCTTATGGTTTTTGGTACAGTTGTAAATGGATTGATTCCTTGATTTCTCTTTCTGCTGATTCATTATTGGTGCATAGAAATGCAACAGATTTCTGTACATTGAGTTTGTATCCTGCTACTTTACTGAATCTGTGTATCAGTTCTAGTAGTTTTTTGGTTGGAATCTTTGGAGATTTCCACATATAGTATCATGCCATCTAAAAATAATGAAAGTTTGCCTTCTCTTTCATCCATGGTATTTATTCATCTACGATATGCCAAGAGCCATCAGGCTCTTCCATGTCAGCTTGACAAAGTACAACCAGCCAAGAGGTATTCAGGAAGAGAAGGAAAATGGCGGTGGGAGGAGGGAAGAGAGACAGACAGAGACCGAGAGAAATAAAAAAAAAAAAAAAAAGAAAGAAAGAAAGTTTGACTTCTTCCTTGCCAATATGAGTATATTTTATTTTATTTTTGTTGTTGTTATTGTTGTCTGATTGCTGAGTCTAGCACTTCCAGTACCATGTTAAATAACAATTTAAGGAAGAAGACTTGTTCTTGTTCTCAACTTGTTTCCTAACTTTAAAGGAAAAGCTCTCATTTATTCCTCCTTCAAGTCTTATTTTAGCTGTGGGTTTTTCATAAATGGCCTCTTGTTGTTGAAATATATTCCCTCTATCCAGACTTTGTGGAGGGCTTTTATCAAATGGATGCTGTACTTTATTTAATACATTTTCTGCATCTATTGAGAGGTCTTATGGTATTTATGCTTTCTTTAATTAATGTGGTGTGTCACATTGATTGAGTTGCAAATATTCAACTACCCTTGAAAGCCATGAATGAATCCCATTTGGCCCTGGTGAATGATTCTTTTAATGTACAGTTAGATTCGATTTGCTAGTATTTTACTGAGAAGTTTTGCATCCATGTTCATTAGGGACATTGGCTTGCAGCTCTCTTTTTTTTAGCGTGGTCTTCGTCCGGTTTTGAAACAAGGTTATGCTGGCCTCATATAATGAGTTTGGAAGTTTACCTTCCATTTCTATTTTTTTGAACTGTTTGAGAAGAATAGGTATTAACTCTTCTCTAAATGTTAGGTAGAATTCCCCAGTGAAGCCATTTGACCCTGGAGTTTTGTTTATTGGGAGAATTTTTTATTATTGATTCAATTTCTCTGCTGGTTATCAATCTTTTCAACTTCTCTCTTTCTTCCTGTTTCAGTTTTGCTAGTTTATATGTTTCTAGGAAAATATTCATTTCTTCCAGGTTGTCCAATTTGGCGGCATATAATTTTAATAATATTCTCTTTTAATCATTGTATGTCTGTGGTGATTTCTCCTTTTTCTTTTGTAGTTTTATTTGGATCCTTTCTCTTTTCTTTTTGATAGTTCTGTCTAGTGGGCTATCAATTAATTCTTTCAAAGAATCAGCTCCTCGTTTCATTGATTTATTGTTTTTGTTTGTTTGTTTTTCTGTTCCTATATAATTTATTTCTGCTCTAATCTTTTTATTTTTCCTCCTTTACTTGCTTTAGGCTTCATTTTTTGTTCTCTTTCTTGTTCCTTTAGGTGTAAGATTAGGTTGCATATTTGAGATTTGTATTGCTTCTTGAAGTAGAACTGTGTTGTTTAAATACCTCGCTCTTATGACTGCTTTTGCTGTATCCCAATGGTTTTGGACCAATGTGTTTTCATTTTCTTTTGTTTCCATATATTTATATATAGACAGTTAACCAACTGAGCCACCCAGACACCCCTGCCATTGTAATACTTGTTAAGTCATTATTTCTGGAAGTTTTCTCTGTTCCTTTCTAGTCTTTTCACTTTTGGATTTCTATCCCAAAGAGTCCCCTTTGATATTTCTTGCAGGGCTGGTTTAATGGTCACAAACTCCTTTAGTTTTTGTTTGTCTTGGACATTCTTTATCTCTTTTTATACTCTGAATGATGGCCTTGCTGGATAGAGTACTCTTGGCTGCAGATGTTTCCCATTCAGCACTCTGAATATATCATGCCATACTCTTCTGACCTGCCAAGTTTCTGTGGAGAGAACTACAGCTAGCTTTATGGGTCTTCTCTTGTAAGCTAGGGATTTCTTTTCTCTTGTTGCTTTTAGGATTTTTTTCTTTATCTCTAAGTTTTGCAAATTTGACTATACTAAGTCTTTGTGTTGATCTGCTTCTGTTGATTTTAATGGGAGTTCTCTGTGCCTTCTGGATCCGAATGTCTGTATCTTTCCTCAGACTAGGAAAGTTTTGGCTATAATTTTCTCCAGTAAACCTTCTTCCCCTTTTTCTCAGAGTCTCTGGGACTCAAATGACATGAATTTCATTGTACTTTATGGAGTTGCTGAGTATCCTAAGTCTACATTTGTGATCCATTATGTTTCTTTCCCTCTCCTTTCAGCTTCATTTTTTCCCATAATTTTATATTCTATATCACCTATTCATTTATCTGTCTTTTCCATCCTTATAGTCATTACATCTAGTCAGTTTCATATCTTGGTCATAACATGTTTTATTTTAGCCTGACTACTTCTTAGGTTTGTTTGTTTGTTTGTTTTTATCTCTGTGGTAAGGGACTCCCTAGTGTCTTCTATGCTTTTCTCAATACCAGTTGGTATCCTTATGATTATTGCTTTAAATTCTGGATCAAGCATATTACTTATATTTGTTTTGATAGATCCTTAGCTATGACCTTTACTTGTTCTTTCTTTTGGGGTGAATTCCTCCATCTTGGCATCTTGCTAGGTCTGTCTCTCCTGTGTGTTAGGAAAACTTGTTGCATTTCATGCTCCTGAGAGTAATGGCTTTATAAAGTAGAGTACATATATTGTTCCGCATCTGGCGCTTCAGGAAGTTTCTCTGGAGTATGCTGTGTGTTCTCTGCTGTTGTGCTTTGTCTGCTCTTTCTCTTAGGTCAGTCTTCTGCAGAGTTTCTCTTTACCTGCAGTGGGGAGTGTTTTAACCAGATGTGCTCTGATCTGCTTGCTGAAAAAGACCCACTACTCTTTCCACTAGAACCAAAACTTTGCAGAACTCTATGGTCGGTAGATATGATGCATGTGGTGGGAGTTTCTGTTGGTCTTCTGTGTGAGAGGCCTGCTGCTCTGATTCTTAGGCACACCTTCCCCAGAAAAGCAGCACCTGCAGAGTGCAAAGGGTACAGGTCTTGTTGTAAGGGGTTTAGGCCATCAGTGTTGACGCTGTACTGCTCACAGAAGCCAGCTTATGGTGAGGGACAGGGGAGAGAACTTGTGCCAGCCCCCTCCTTTATCTCAGAGAGAAGAGTTTGTACCCACCACTGTCCAGGAAACCTCTAAGAAAAGTGAACAATATGTGTGTCCCAGGCTTCCCTCAGATATTGTCTTTACCATGACTTTATCTGGGTTCTCTGACCACCTGGCAGTGCAGTGCACCTGTGTTCTATCCTAGGCATGTTGGCTATTTTAAAACCCAAATGTTAGGGAACTGACTTGGTGGGGACCCATGCTGGTCTTCTGGAGGAGGATCTTGCCATGCCAGGACAGACACAGGTTTGTCCCAGGAGGGCAGTCACAGAAGGGGTGGATTTTGGACTATCACTGAGCAAAAAGCCAGTGTCTACTTCAGCTGCCCTTATTCAGGTGTCTCTGCACCCATACTGAGGGGCAGGAAATGGTAATGGTTCCTGCCAGCTCTTTTGTCCCTGGAAAGGCAATGTTGTCTCTACCAGATGCACTCCAAGAAGGGGGAACTATTTCTCCCAGTGCATCCTAGGGGATCCCCAGATCATCCTATCAACTACTAAGCTATCTTCCCTCCTTCTCCACAGGAGCAGTGCAGCACCCATCTGCTCCATACAAGCCACAACTCAGACCTCTAAAATTCTAGTGTTTGAGCCCTGCTTGTTGTAAAATCTCACAAAAATCAACTCTTCTTGTTTCCCCAGTCAGTGTCTTTAGGAAAATGCTTCCTTTTGTGCACTTTGTTCTGTTAATTCTCAGATTGACTTATTGAGTATTCAAAATGTCTTGATAGTTACCCAGCTGTGTTCAAGAGATGAGTCAAGCCCAGGGTCCTCCTACTACTCTGTCATCTTATCTCCCAACAATTTTATCAGAATTTTATTAAGTGAAATATGTGTTGGAAGTAAAAGTTTACTAATATTTTTTTTTGCCATAGTAGATTATATGTTCTTTAAGGGTACAAAATTTAATACACCTAACAGTAGATACTTATTAAACTCATCTAAAATAACTGAATAAATGTGCTGAGTCTATTAGCTAAACTTTGCAGGGCTTTAGACAGTTCCTATCAGCCTCCTGATATTAGTTTATCACAACCCATATTTATTACAGATATTTGGGCCACCTAATATCTCATTTGATTCAAATATTACTATTTCAAAGTATAGCAACTTCTATAATTCAGTACTACATAAAATTATAAACAATTATATATCACAGAAGATTAAGTACTATTCAGAAATAGTCCAAAAATCCATTACTTCAAATGGATGTACAATGCACATTTCTGTGTGAATAAAAGTGAAAGCTAGGTTTGACTTTTTTGCAAAATAACCCTGTTTAATTTCCAAGAGAACAATTTTTAACTCCTGTTGGTAGTATCTATAAATGAAAACAACTTGACTGGATACTGACATAGTTATTCATCTATTAGGAAATATCTTTTTTCTAGGCAAGATGATTTTGGTTGCCAGAAAAAAAAAACAAACAAGATGAAAAATCTCTGATAGTTTAGTAATTTTGAAAATCAGGGTTATATTGTAGAATAAAAGGATGAAAATGAAATAAGCCTCATAAAATCTATAACCAAATACAGACTTATTTTATGGCTTAGAGGTTATCTCCATAGATACTTTTAATTAAATAAAACAGTAATTAATACTTTAAATATGGTTTCTTCATGTTATGTGCATTAAGTTATCTCAGAAACTTACACTGAAATGGGACTTTAAGTTCTTATATGAAGTATTAGGCTTTAGTAAAAAATACATGTCTACTACTCTACAATACAATTATATTTTCATATTTACTATAATATGTAATCCTTGCAAAGCATCTGAGTTGGAGATTATTGTCATTCTTGTTGTACTGATGATAAATCTAAGCTTCAGAAAGACTAAGTGAAATACTTAAGCTCTTTTTTTAAAAGATTTTATTTATTTATTTGACAGACAGATATCACAAGTAGGCAAAGAGGCAGGCAGAGAGAGAGGGGGAAGCTGGCTCCCTGTTGAGCAGAAAGCCTGGTGCAGGGCTCAATCCCAGAACCCTGGGATCTTGACCTAAGCTGAAGGCAGAGGCTTTAACCCACCCAGGCACCCCTACTTAAGCTCTTATACTTAGTAAATGATGGAGCCAGGATTTCAATCTTTGATACATGTCATACCATATAAAATACATTTTGGCTAAAGCTATACTAAAACTTTCACAGCTTGAATACAAATAAGACTTTTTTTTAAACATGGAATTATCAAGCTCTCAAAAATAATGCTCATTGTATTATATCAAAATTGTAGTAATGTTTTCATTCAACAAATGTTCATTGAGTGCTTACTGTCTTTTAACTTATGAGTTTAGCCTATTTGTATCTGTTTCTATCATCTTATTCTGTACTAGTTACCTTGCTTTTTCTATGACTTATTTGCCCTATTTTCAACCTCACTATCTCTTTAGTTAAAGGGGTAGAAATTAATTGTATTTTTCCCTTCTACTCATTTCAAAATTACATATTTTATTTGTGTTATTTAGCAATTATGCGTTAAATCTTAATATCCCTACTTAAAATCATTTTGATCACCTTAAATATTTTTGCTCTTGGTGACTAATCGATCCATTCATTCATTAGTCAAATGGAATTTGAAGAAAAATATGAACTTAATTTGTGGCTCTGTAACTATTTCCTATCAACTAGAAAAGAAGGTTGGTTTGATAGAATAGGATTAGTTGAGTTCTGGATATATGATACAACAGAAATGGGATATGAATCTGAAGTCTAAGAAATGGATCTAATCAGGAGACTATAATTTTAATAATAATCAGAATAGTAATCTAAGGAGTAATCAAAAGATTGTTTGGGTTCTCTCAGGGAGACTGTTTATAATGTGGACATTATATATTATTCTTCCTGTGTAAAAAAAGAAAACCACTTGTTTTGTTTTTATGATACCAACCAGTTTATATAGCTGTCAATTACTGGCAGAATTTGTGCATTTGTGTGTTAAACTTTAAGCAGATCTCAGATCTACATTAAAATTGTTAACATCTACAGTTTACATTTTTTAGCTCCAACTTTTTTTAAGGATTAACTGCTTAGATGCAAAAGAATTATTGACTATTTAAGGATTATATTGTTATGGTTCTCAAACATACAAGATCTAGACACTTCAAAGTTTAGTGCATCTTCTAGATGCCCAGGAACACTAGGGGCTCTATGGTTGTGAAAAAGAGGAATTTATCCTCAAGAAAAGATAGCCAGAATCTTTATTTGGCATCTCTATTATTTTCAGAGACTTCTAATAAATCCTGAGACAAAGTATAAAAAGAGCATAAAATTTATAAACCTTGTCCCAATGGTCTTTACATTCAAAAGGATAAACACTAGAGTACATAAAGTCACTTATAGCCAGAGGTAAAGCATGAAATGTAAGAAAAAAGGTTTTTCAATTTCTGCTGCCTAGACCCCTAGCTTATTCTCAATTCTACTAGCCTAGTATCATTTTGCCTTGGTGATTTTGTAAAGTTATGTGGGATGGAGTCCCAGGCAAAACACATCCCCAATCATTGATATATCTGACTTTCTCAAAATTTAAAACCATGGACACAGGTTCAGTTCTCTCAAACATGTTCTCCATGTCCCTCTACCACTACTCCTTCAATCACATGTCACTTGTGGGAAATACTAATGCTGAACTGGGTCTCAAAGTAAAGGAGAATAAAACCATAATAATTGATTACATAGGAAGCATCAAGGAAAGTGTATTAAGGTATTATGTAAAAATTTACAGACTAAAAGTATTTCATTTCTGCATACTATGTGTTTTGAGTCATCAGAGAATATAGCTGCATTTAGAAAGTAAATGAGCTATAGAAAACCCTATGTCTGAGCATGCAGCAAACACAGGAGCATACTGTACTTGGTTGTCCCTTTAACATTTTCTGATTGTAAGCTCTATGTAACATAACTTATTCAATTTGGGAAAATGCTCACACAGCAATTGACACTGAAGGACTAAGGGCCCAGATCCTGTCCACAGATGCTAAACCTTAGGAAACCCTCAATTCCCATGGGCCTGAAGTATTGGTTAGGATAGAGATAAAGAACCCTTCAGTTCTCCTGTCAAACTTGTTAACATTTCAGCTAAGACATTTTTCTATTAAAGAAAAAAAGAAAGGATTTTTGTTTTCTCTAGGTTGAATATATTTTTACCTCACCCTAATTTAAAACCGTAGGTTCTCCAGCCTCAAATCCATTATGGAATCAAATGTTGCATAAATAAATTCAGAGAGTTCAAATAGATGCCCCTTTATACAGTGTGATGAAGAAATACTAGATAATGTCTGCTTCCAAATAGTATACTAACCATACTATTTCATTTGGGATTTAGACTTAGACAGCCAGGGATTCCCATCCAAGTTCTGATATTTACTATTGGCTTTTTTTGTTGTTAAATGAAGTCTTATTTTTTTTATTATAGATTTTATTTACTTACTTATTTTAGGGAGCAAGAAAAAGGGGGAGGGACAGGAGAGGAGACAAAGGGAGAAGGAGAGAGAATCTCAAGCAGACTCTGGACTGAACACAGAGCCCAATGCAAGGCTTGATCTCAGGACCCAAGAGTCAGACACTTAACCAAGTAAGCTACCCAGAAACCCCAAATGAAGCCTTATCTTACTGTAAGGAAGGAATAATAAAACTACCTCACAGGATTGTTGAGAAAATTAAGGGATAGTGTATGTAAAGCAATTAGCCCAATGCTTGGTGGATAGAGAATATTAAATTCAATTTTGTCCTGAAGATCAGTCTTAAAGAATACTCTTTAAAATGCAAATTCTGTGAGAGAAGTGACATCTTAAGTCATTATCTGCTAACATTAATCACCAGTTGTGAGGGATTAGTTGACATCAAACTGACAAAAGGCAACTTAGAATAAATGGCACTAGGAAATGTTAATATGAGGGTTTAAGATGGAAAAGAGATCACTGAAAGGAGAAATGAAGTTTGACAATAAAGTAAAAGAGCACCAGGCATCTTGCTATCTTCAGGTGGCCTCTTTATCTTAGGATAGTTGGTGCCAGAAATTATTCCCTTAGAGCCAATTTATATATTATGGGAACAAAAATTTAACAAAGGTGAAAATAAAATATTTTGGTTATTTTTTCTTATAAAATATATTTTACATTATAAAATCTGTATCATAACTTTAAAATTTTGTAATAACTGCAATTACTCAAGAAGTGTTTTGGGTACTCTTTTTCCAAGATCATGAAAAGTAATTATTAAAAAGTAATTGTTTCAAAATATTTGAGGAGTTCAACAATTTTCTCAAGACCTCTCTTAATTATTTTATTTGAAATCACTATATGTTTTGACCCATATTCTTGCAGTTTCTGGTCCATTCATCAGAGCTTCATTTATTAGTAACCAAGTTCTTTTTTTTTTTTTTAAGATTTTATTTATTTATTTGACAGACAGAGGTCACAAGTAGGCAGAGAGGCAGGCAGAGAGAGAGAAGGAAGCAGGCTCCCTGCTGAACAGAGAGCCCGATGCAGGGCTCAATCCCAGGAACCTGAGATCATGACCTGAGCCGAAGGCAGAGGCTTTAACCCACTGAGCCACCCAGGTGCCCCTAGTAACCAAGTTCTAATGAATGGAGCTATTTTCCAAATTTGCCTTTATTAACTTCATGAAATCCATAATTTTATAAGATGTGCAGTTTCACTTTGCAATATGTTATTGTCATATTCTAATTTGTTATGAATAACTGATCAAAAGGAGATTGGCAAAATGGAAAAAGATAGTTTCAGTGCTAAAAATGGAAGGATTGTAACTAATTTAAAAATAATTTGTCCTTATTGTCATGTGATTATCATTTTTCTTCCCTAAAAATAAATCTTGTAATCAAGTAGACTTGAGTTACATTATTTGGACACAGAGTTAAGTTCTTAGGGTCATCCAACTTGTTAGGATACGAAACCTGATATTTTAGAGTCTCCATATAGTATCTTATTTAATCTTCATCTCTGCTTTTAACTTTATTATTATTTTTTTTTATTTTACAAATGGGGTTATTATCCTCAGAGAGAAACTTGTCTGAAGTTTTGCATCTATTAAATAAAATGCCAGAGATTCAGACCTGTGTAATTCCAAGCCTAGTGTCCTTTTGACCGTACCATAAAGTCTTTCCACAACATCATTCTGAAATTTTATTGAATATTCCTGTTTTTTTGTGCACAGATGCCACTGGTTAATATATTTATTACGTCAATTTAAATGAATAAGTAATTTCATCAATTGCTTTTATTGACTTGGCCAAATTGTTAACCAAAAAATATTCCATATTGCCAAAATCAAGTATACAAATAACATATGAATGTAAATTATATATATATGTAGAAATTTAAATATTTTTAAAGATTTTATTTATTTGAGAGAGAGACAGTGAGTGTGAGCATGAATGAGGGCAGAAGAAAAGGGAAAGGGAGAAACAGACTCCCTGATGAACAGGGAGCCTGATAGGGTGCTCAATCTCAGGGCCCTGAGATCAGGACCTGAGTTGAAGGCAGGCTCTTAACTAACTGAGTCACCCAGGCCCCCTAGAAATTTTTTTTTAATTTTTTATAAACATATAATATATTTTTATTCCAAGGGGTACAGGTCTGTGAATGGCCAGGTTTACACACTTCATAGCACTCACCAAAGCACATAACCTCCCCAATGTCCATAACCCCATCCTCTTCTCCTACACCCCCCCCAGCAACCCTCAGTTTGTTTTGTGAGATTAAGAGTCACTTATGGTTTGTCTCCCTCCCAATGCCATCTTGTTTCATTTATTCTTCTCCTAACCCCTTAAGCCCCCATGTTGCATCACCACTTCTTCATATCAGGGAGATCATATGATAGTTGTCTTTCTCCACTTGACTTATTTTGATAAGCATGATACGCTCTAGTTCCATCCACGTTGTCGCAAATGGCAAGATTTCATTTCTTTTGATGGCTGCATAGTATTCCATTGTGTATATATACCACACCTTCTTTATCCATTCACCTGTTGATGGACATCTAGGTCCTTTCCATAGTTTGGCTGTTGTGGACATTGCTGCTATAAACATTCGGGTGCACATGCCCCTTCAGATCATTATGTTTGTATCTTAGGGTAAATACCCAGTAGTGCAATTGCTGGGTCATAGGGCAGTTCTATTTTCAACTTTTTGAGGAAACTCCTGCTGTTTTCCACAGTGGTTGCACCAGCTTGCATTCCCACTAACAGTGTAGGAGGGTTTCCCTTTCTCCACATCCTCACCAGCATCTGTCATTTCCTGACTTGCTGATTTTAGCCATTCTGACTGGTGTGAGGTGATATCTCATTGTGGTTTTGATTTCTATTTCCCTGATGCCGAGTGATATGGAGCACTTTTCCATGTGTCTGTGGACCATCTGGATGTCTTCTTTGCAGAAATGTCTGTTCATGTCCTCTGCCCATTTCTTGATTGGATTAGTTGTTCCTTGGGTGTTGAGTTTGCTAAGTTCTTTATAGATTTTGGACATTAGTCCTTTATTTGATATGTCGTTTGCAAATATCTTCTCCCATTCTGTCAGTTGTCTTTTGGTATTATTAACTGTTTCCTTTGCTGTGCAAAAGCTTTTGATCTTGATAAAATCCCAATAGTTCATTTTTGCCCTTGCTTCCCTCACCTTTGGCGATGTTTCGAGGAAGATGTTGCTGCGGCTGAGGTCGAAGAGGTGGCTGCCTGTGTTCTCAAGGGTTTTGATGGAGTACTTTCTCACATTGAGACATATTACCAATGTCTGTATTTATTAGGTCCCTAGCCTTTGGTACTGCCTCTTGTTCTTTTTTTTGTGGTGAATTTTTCTGCCTTGTCATTTTGTCCAGATAAGAGTATATGAAGGAGCAAGTAAAATGCTAAAAGGGTGGCAACAACCCCAGGAAAATATGCTTTAACCAAATCAGAAGAGATCCCAAATTGTGAGAGGGGATAAAGGTGATAAAAAGAGCTTAAGAAAGAAAGAAAGAAAGAAAAAGAAAAAGAAAACAAATAAAGAAAAGTATAAAAATAAATAAATATATATATATATGTATATATGATAAACTAGTTAACAAACGTTAAAAAAGAAAAGGCTAAAAGTTAAAAAAAAATTTTAGCAGAAGAGAAAAAATAATACAAAAATTTAAAAAAATGAAAAAGAAAAAAAAAATTAAATTAACTGCAAGACTAAACAATCATAGGGAGAAAGCCATGAGTTCCGGGCTTTGCTTTCTCCTCTTCTGGAATTCTGCTGCTCTCCTTGGTATTGAAACTGCACTCCTTGGTAGGTGAACTTGGTCTTGGCTGGATTTCTTGTTGATCTTCTTGGGGAGAGGCCTGTTGTAGTGATTCTCAAGTGTCTTTGCCCCAGGCGGAATTGCACCGCCCTTAACAGGGGCTGGCCAGCGTAATTTGCTCGGGTTTGCTTTCAGGAGCTTTTGTTCCTGAACACTTTCCATGGAGTTCTGGAGGACGGGAATACAATTGGCGGTCTCCTGGTCTCAGGCCCGGAGGAGCCGAGAGCCTGGGGCCCCCCTCCTCAGTGTGCCCTCAGAGAACATCGCCCAATAACTCCCGTCTGCCTGACCTCCAGCTGCGCTCCGAGCTCACGGAGTCTGCGACCGGTTCAAGGTAAACCCTAGCTGTGAGTTCACTGTTAGCTCTGTCTCTGTAGCCGGCTTTCCCGTTCTAATACCTGTAATCTCTGCGACACTCAGACACCCCCAATCCTTCTGTGACCCTGCGGGATCTGAGGCCACGCTGACCCCGCGTGGGCTTCACCCTGGTTTATCATCTGGAGCAATGTCCCTCAGTGGAACAGACTTTTAAAAGTCCTGATTTTGTGCTCCATTGCTTCGCCACTTGCCGGGAGTCGGCCCCTCCCTCCGGGGTCTATCTTCCCGTCACTTTGGATTCACTTCTCCGCCAGTCCTACCTTTCAGAAAGTGGTTGTTTTTCTGTTTCTACAATTGTTGTTCTTCACTTCGATCTGTCGATGGATTTGTAGGTGTTTGCACTCTTTAGATAAGCTTTCTAGCTGGTCTCCTGCTAGCTGATGTAGTCTCAGTCTGCTACTTCTCTGCCATCTTGACTCCTTCCCTCCCCTAGAAATTTTAATACTTTTACCATGTCTCTATCTCCACAATTGTTTAGAAACCAAACAGAACGGGTAAGATTATAAGTACATTGAATGAAATGACAGAGAAATAAGAAATTTTTTATTTTTTATTATGCATCTTTTCCTATGTAAATAAAAAACAACAACAACAACAACAAAACAAAAAAACAAAAAACACAAATTTGGAGCCCCTGGGTGGCTCAGTAGGTTAAGATTTCAACCCTTGCTTAGGTCATATCTCATGAGTCAGGCTCCACACTCAGTAGGGAGTCTGTTTGAAGATTCTCTCCCTCTGCCCCTCCCTCCACTGTGCACTTTCTCTCAAATAAATCGTAAAAAAAGAAAAAAAGAAAAAGAAAAAAAACTCACCAATTTTATAACCTTAAGTTACCCAGAAAAAGGCTATTTTAACCCAAACTATGCTATCTGATGAACCATTGTTTATGAGTTTTAACTAGTAATTTGACAGTTTCTGAACTCGGTGGTTATCAACAAATGTATATCAACATTTCCTTAAAATGTCCACAAGTATGTTTTAAAGTATCCTCCTTTTTTATTTTCCTGCTTGACCTGATTTTGTTGTAATGTGTACTCTAGATGTCACTGGAAAGGAAAACTCAGTGTGCTTTTTAATTGTATCTGACAAATTTTGTACATGAAAAGCTAAATATCACAAAGCAAATACTTCAAGCTGGAATTTGTTTTAGAATATTTAGGCACAGTAGAAAAAAAGATTTAGAATATTGCAATAACTTTTTTTTTTTTTTTTTTTGCTTCCTATATTTCTTTGAGATTTCTACATAGAGCACATTGGGTTTATTTAATTATGCATAGTTGTTTAATTGGATTTGGCTACATATTCCCAACTTTTAAAAATAGTCTATTTTTTTTTCCCTCTTTATTAGATACTCCACAAAGAAGAGTGTAAAAAAACAGTGGGTCAGGACAGCAAGCTGTTTACTCTTTTGATCTGGGCAGGGCAGTTAGCATTTTGTCAAATTAGTATGATTAAATGCAACCATATTAGATTGGACTGATGAGCTTATAAACTAAAAGGCCTCATATAAAAAAAAAGAATATTCCCTTTTTTTAAATATGCTGTAATGTATCAGAGAAATTTTACCTCCTCATTGACTCTGAGTCAATAAGGGAAGATGGTAAAAAGAAACACATAATAGAGTCAGATAGTTGGCTGTGAATCCTAGTTATTTATTTCCTAGAATGTTGGTTCAGAATGTAAGGAATAAAACTGACCTTACCCTCATTTTCTACCCTTGAAAATAGTAGGAAAAGAGTCCTGAACTTAGATAATATTTTTAAATAATATAATATATTGCTAGTATTTTTCCAAAACTACAATAGATATTTGAGAGTAATGGACAACCATCACATATATTCAAGAAAGAAGAGCCAAGAAAACAAAAAGCAGGTGCTGGCTTTAGATGAAGATTGATTAATAAGAGAGGCAACAATGCCAAAGTCCAATCTTTTGTTTTTTTCTCTGAAAAAATCTTACTATTATTTGTCCATAATGTATTTATCTCACTAAACTAAGTACAATCTTGTCAATCAGGGGTAAGGGAACTTTTTCTGTAAATAGCCAAATGGTAATTTTTTTTTTTTTAAATTTGTGGGTCATGTAATCTCTGTTATAGCTACTCAATTCTGCCTCTGTAGCATAAAAGTAGCCATATATAATACAGAATGAATGGGAACATCTGTGTTATAATGAAGCATTATTTATGCTGTATTATTACAACATTTGAAATCCATATACTTTTCATTCATCTTTTCATTTTTTCCAGCTATTTAAAAATGTAAACTTTATTTCTAGCTCACTGTCCACAGAGAAGCAGATAGAAAACCAAAATTATCTTCCCAGGCCTATTTTTCTTAAGAGGTTCTCTTGGTAATGCCACTTTCCCTCTAATTCTTTGTGACCCTTCCCTCTTTTTACAATATCTATATTGAGATGGAGGCAGGGAAAAATGTACATTATTTAGCACTTTTCGATTGCACACGATAGATAATTCAAAATAGCTTCTCAGTCCAAACAGGAAATGTTTTGGCTCTTGATGGATTCATTATACATATATATGGCATAAGTAAATTTTGTGTCCTAGGGTTAGAAAGATTCAACTCTGTTATCTACCTATAGTGTGACCTTGGAGAAGTTACACAGTCTGCTCTTACCATAATTCTTCATTTTTGAAATTCTACATGTATGAGGAGTTGAAAAGATTCTATGAGATAACATGTACTATGCTAAACATGTTAACTTCTGCCTAGTAAATATTCCATAACTTGGTGATTATGGTGATGATACCTAATTCATTTTTTTCTTTTTAAAATCAACTAAGTAAAAAAAGGTTCAGTTTTCTCTCCCCCTCTCCCTTATCAGTATTCCTAAATGCCTACAAACAAGTTTTCCTCTTGTCTAATTCCTATCACACACTCCACTGTATGACAGTCATTTCTGTATCTTTCCTACTTCATATGGTCTGCTGAAGCAGTTCTTCTTTGTAACTTGCTTACACCATCTTAAATGTATCAGGTGCTCAATATATATAGCTAGTTAACATTCTTAAACCAGTTTAAAAGGCTAGTCAAACACACTCATCTTTAATACCTCATTTCTGCATTTTAAAGAAGATTAACATTAACATTCTTTATTATTTTATTTTCAGAAAAAGAATGTAGTGATTTTGTGATGTTATAATACTTAATATAAATCTTACTACAGGAAAGTGTACAGTGGAACCTGAGGAACAAACTGAGGGTTTTGGAAGGGAGGATGATAGGGGGGATGGGTAAGCCTTGTGGTGGATATTAAGGAGGGCACATATTGCATGGAGCACAATGAATCTCGGAGCACTGAAAAAAATAAACTTTAATTTAAAAAAAGAAAAATAAATAAATAGAAAGTATCTTCATTTAAGAATTTTAATTAATGTTCTTAATTGAAATAGTTGAATCAATACTTTTCTCTTTATATCACTTACTAAATATGGGTTATTTTAGATGTATAATGTATAATGTATAATTAACATATTTGATTTTGTGTACATTCAATGAGCTTTAAGAATAAAGTTATGTAACCACAACCATAATTTTTTTCTTTTTCTTTTTAACTTAAATTCAACTGGCCAACTGACAGTATATCATTAGCTTCAGATTTAGTATTCAATAAGTTATCAGTTATATAACACCCACTGCTCATCACATCACGTGCCCTCCTTAATGTCCCTCACCCTATTACACCATCCCCCTCCCTGCCTCCCCTCCAGCAAAACTGTTTGTTTCCTATAGTGAAGAGTCACTCATGGTTTTTCTCCCTCTCTGATGACTTCCCATTCTGCCTTCCCTCCCTTCCCCTACAGTCCTCTGCCTTATTTCTTATACTCCCCATGTAAGGGAAAGCATATAATAATTGTCTTTGTCTGATTGTCTTTTGTTCAGCATAACACCTTCCAGTTCCATCCACATCTAAGTAAATGATAAGTATTCATCTTTTCAGATGACTGGGTAATATTCCATTATACACACACACACACACACACACACACACACACACACACACATATACATATACGTATATGTCATATCTTCTTTATCCATTCATCTGTTGAAGGATATCTCAGCTGTTTCTGCAGTCTGGCTATTGTGGACATTGCTACTATGTACACTGGGGTACAGGTGTCCTTTTAGATCACTACATTTGTATCTTTGAGGTAAATACCTAGTAGTGTAATTGCTGGATCATAGGGTAGCTCTATTTTTAATGTCCTGAGGAACTTCTATACTGTTTTCCACAGTGGTTGTACCAGCTTATATTCCCACCAACAATGTAAGAGAGTCCCTCTTAGTTTGCATCCATGCCAACATTTGTTGTTTAATAGTCACTAATTTTAGTCATTCTGACTGGTGGGAGGTAGTATCTCGTTGTGGTTCTGATTTATATTTCCCTGATGCCAAGAGACTTGGAACATTTTTTCATGTTTTTTGGGGCCATTTGTAAATCTTTGGAGAAATGTCTGTTCATGTCTTCTGCCTATTTTTTGAGTGGATTATTTGTTCTTAGGTGTTGCATTTCATAAGTTCTTTATAGATCTTGGATATCATCCCCTTATCTGATATGTCATTTGCAAATATTTTCTCCCATTCCATAGGTTGCCTTTTAGTTTTGCTGACTATTTCCTTTGCTCTGTAGAAGCTTTTTATCTTGAGGAAGTCCCATTAGTTTGTTTTTGCTTTTGTTTCCCTTGCTTTAGGAGATGTGTCTAGAAAGAAGTTGCTGTGTCCAAAGTCAAAGTGGTTGCTGTCTATGTTCTCCTCTAGGATTTTGATGGCTTTCTATCTCACTTTGAGGTCTTTCTTCCATTTTGAGTTATCTTTATTTATGGAGTAAGAAAATTGTACACTTTCATTCTTCTACATATGGCTGTCTATTTTTCCCAGAACTATTTATTGAAGAGACTGTTCTTTTTCCATTGGATACTCTTTCCTACTTTGTTGAAGATTAGTTGGCCATAGAGTTGAGTGTCCATTTCTGGATTCTCTATTCTGTTCCATTGGTCTATGTGCCTGTTTTTGTTCTGGTACCATGCTGTATTGTTGATTACAATTTTGTAATATATCTTGAAGTCAGACATTGTGATGCCTCCAGCTTTGGTTTTCTTTTTCAACATTCCTTAGGCTATTTGGAGTCTTTTCTGGTTCCATATATAGTTAAGGTTATTTATTCCAATTCTGTGAAAAATGTTAATGGTATCTAAATAGGAATTGCATTGAATGTACAGATTGCTCTGGGTTAGAACACACATTTTAACAATATCCATACTTCCCATCCATGAGCATGGATGGCTTTTCCATTTCTTTATGTCTTCCTCAAGTTCTTTCATAAATGTTCTGTAATTTTCGAATAAGTTTGGAAGTTTTCCTTCCATTTCTATTTTTTGGAATAGCTTCAGAAGAATAGGTATTAATTCTTCTTTAAATGTTAGGTAGAATTCCCCTGAAAAGCCATCTGGCTCTGTTGGCTGGCAGAATTTGGATTACTGTTTCAGTTTCTTCGCTGGTTATAGATCTGTTCAGATTTCCTGTATCTTCTTGTTTCAGTTTTGGAGGTTTATAAGTTTCCAGGAATGCATCCATTTATTACAGATTGCCTTATTTGTTAACATAATGTTACTCATAATATGTTCTTAAAATTGTTTGTATTTCTGGGATTCCTGGGTCACTCAGGGGTTAAAGCCTCTGCCTTTGGCTCAGATCATGATCCCAGGGTCCTGGGATCAAGCCCTGCATCAGGGTCTCTGCTTGGCAGGGAACCTGCTTCCCTCTCTCTCTCTCTGCCTGCCTCTCTGCCTACTTGTGATCTCTTTCTGTCAAATAAATAAATAAATAAATGTTTTAAAAAATTGTATTCTCTTGGTGTTGGTCGTGATTTTGCCTCTTCAATTCATGATTTCATTAATTTGGGTCTTTTCTCTTTTCTTTTGGATAAGTCTTTGGATAAGGGTTTTATCAATCTTTGTTATTCTTTCAAAGAACCAGCTTCTAGCTTCAATGATCTGCTTTATTCTTTTGGTTTATATTTCACTGAATTCTGCTCTAACCTTTACAATTTCTATTTTTCCTGCTTAGTATAGGCTATATTTGCTGTTTTTTCTCCAGTTCCTTTAGGTGTAAGATAAGCTTGTGTATTTGAGAACTGTCTAATTTTTTGAGAAGAACTTGTATTGCTATGTACTTCTGTCTTAGTACTGCCTTTGCTGTTTCCCAAAGGTTTTGAATAGCTAGTTTTTTCATTTGTTTCCACAAAATTTTTAAAATTCTTTTTTTATTTCCTGATTGACCCACTCGTTCTTTATAGGATGTGCTTTAGCCTCCAAGTGGTTGAGTTCCTTCCAAATCTCCTCTTGTGATTAGGTTCAAATTTCAAAGCATTGTGGTCTGAAATTATGCAGAGAATAATCCCAATCATTTGGTATCAGTTGAGACCTGATTTGTGACCCAGTATGTGATCCATTTTGGAGAATGTTCCATGTACCCATGAGAAGAATGTGCAGTTTGTTGCTTTTGAGTGGAATGCTCTGTGTATATCTGTGAAGCCCATCTGGTCCAGTAGGTCATTCAAAGCTCTTGTTTCCTCATTGATCCTCTGCTTAGGTGATTTGTCCATTGCTGTGAGTGGTGTTTTGGAGTACCCTCTTATTAATGTATTATTATCAATGTTCTCCTTTACTTTCATTATTAATTTATTTATATAATTGGCTGGTTCCATATTAGGAGCATAAATATTTATGATTGTTAGATTCTGTTGGATAAACATTTAAGTATGATATAGTGTCCTTCTTTATCCCTTACTATAGTCTTTGATTTATAATCTAATTTGTCCGATATGAAGATTGTTACCCTAGATTTCTTTTGAGGTTCATTAGCTTGATAAATAGTTCTCCACCCCTCATTTTCAATCTGGAAGTGACTTTAGGTTTAAAATGAGTCCTGTAGATAACACAAGGATGGGTCTTGATTTCTTTTTATTTTATTTTATTTTATTTTATTTTCCCAATCTGATAGCTGTGTCTTTGGCTTGGAGCATTTAGCCCATTTACATTCAGAGTAACTATTGAAAAATATGAATTTACTATCATTGTGTTACCTGTAAAGCCCCTGTTCCTGTATATTGTCTCTGTTCCTTTCTGGTCTATGTTACCTTTGTCTTTCTCTTCACTTACAGGATCCCTTTGAGTATCTCTTGTAGGGCTGCTTTAGTGGTCATAAGTTCTTTTAGTTTCTGTTTGATCTGGAAGCTCTTTATCTCTCCTTCCATTCTGAATGACAGTCTTCCTGGATAAAGTATTCTTGCCTACATGCTTTTCTCATTTAGCACCATGCCAGCCTTCTCTGGCCTGCCAGGTATCTGTGGATAGGTCTGCTGCCAGACTAATGTTTCTATCCCTGTAAATTAAGAACCTCCTGTCTCAAGCTGCACTCAGTATTTTCTCTTTATCTCTGAAATTTGCAAGCTTCACTATTATATGTTGAGGTGTTGATATATTTTTATTGATTTTGAAAGAAGTCTTCTCTATGCCTTGTACTCAAATACCTGTTTCCTTCCCCAGATAAGGGAAGTTCTCAGCTATGATTTGCTCAAATACACTTTCTCTCTCTCTCTCTCCTTCCTCAGAGACCCTAATAATTCTAATATTACTTCACTTTATGGTATTGCTATTCTCTGGAAGTTTCCCAATATGGTCAATTAATTATTTTTCTTTTCCTCGGCTTCATTCTTTTCCATCAACTTATCTTCTATGTCACTTACTCTCTCTTCTGCCTTATCTACCCTAGCTGTTAGAGCATCCAATTTAGGCTGCATCTCAGTTAAAGCACTTTTAATTTCAGCCTAATTAGAATTTATTTCTACACTAAGAGATTCTCCAGAGTGTCTTTCATACTTTTTTCAAGCCCAGTTAGTAACTTTGTAATTGTTACCCTGAATTCTAGCTCTGATATTTCACTTAAATCTATATCAATTAGATCTATGTCCAGAGAAGAATGGATGAACAAGAGAACAAAATGAAAAATGTCAACCACAACCCAAGCAAAATACATACTAAACAAATCCAAAGAGGTCAGAAACCAAAAAAGAAAAGAAAAAGGAAAGAAAAAAGAAGGGGTGGTCAGGAAAGAATATAATTTTCCAGATGGACAAAGCAGGGTAATCACTTTGTCCTGAGTGTATTTTGATCTGTTTTTTAGAAGATACTAAATCCCAAAATTGTAATGAAAGCAAAACTTACATATATACTAAAATAAAATTAGATACAGATAAAAGAAGCAAAAAATATAGACTATATCTATAAAATGTAAATATAAAAAATGAAAGTGAAAAAAAAGACTTAAAAACAAGGAGTAGATAAAATAAGGAACTAGTTGAAAAGAAAAAAAGAAATGGCAAAATTTAAACTGAAAGATAAATGAATCATGAGAAAAAAACCCTCAAAATCAAAGTTTTGCTATCCTGTGTGCTCCATAAACTTGGTGTTCGTGTGTTTTTCCTGCTGGACTTCTTAGAAGGAGGGCCCTGCTACACTTTGCAAGTTTTACCTGGGCAGAGTTGTATTGCCCTTGCCAGGGAGCTCTGCTCAGTGTAAGGTGCTTTTGGTTGCTCTATGTGACTATTGTTACCTAAAGACTTTTTGTACCTCTTTAGTGGATGAAAATAAAAATAGCCATGGTCCAATTCCCAGCTTCAGAGCTGAAAGATCATGGTCCCCTTTCTTCCATATACTCTCAGGGATAAGCATTTTTCCCGTTTGTGCCAAAGTATGCAGTTTCCTATGGTAAATACCTATATCAATCTTCCCAGGGGAAGATGGGAGGGTCCTGCATTTCTGCCCTCTGTAGGACCCTCACACAGAAAGGGGTCACCCAGTGGGGTGCATTCCCATGCTACCCCTTCCAGGAAAAGTTGAAGGGTCATCACTTTTTCCATTCTTTTCAAGACCCTCACAGGGAGAGCTGTCATCTGATTGAGTCACTGCTCCCAGTTTATGACAAACCAAGTTGAGAGACCGCTCCTGGGTTTGCTGACCCCAACCAGTTTCCCCAATACAATGCTTGAGAACTCCTCCATTCATTCTGTGCCTCAGGGGCTCCTGAGACTATACTATACCACCTATTATTCTGCTCTGCTTCAACACCTCAACACCTTTCAGACATGGAGGTCTCTCACTGGATCACATTTCCAAATGTTCTGATTTCATTCTCCAGGGCTATATCACCTTCCTGTAGCCAACTTACAGAGATTCTCTCCACCTGCTGATTATCTTCTGATATATTCCCTCAGATTCACTTCTCTCTGCTTCCTGCCTTGCAAAAAGTTGTCTCTTTTCTATTCATAGAATTGTAACAATTCATTTCCTACATCTTAGGTTGAATTTTTAGGTGTTCAGAATGATTTGATAGTTATCTAGCTAAATTCAAGGGACCAGATGAAACAAGGTCCCCTTGTTTCCCTCCCCACATGCATAATTTTGGCATAACATTTCTATCATTGAAAGAAGTTTGCTGATGCTTCTTTATAATTAGTTTCCTTCCCCAGTTCCCACTCTTGCCATTCACTGATCCTCTTTCTTTATTTCTTTCTTTTTTTAGTATTTTATTTATTTATTTGACAGAGAGAGATCACAAGTAGACGGAGCGGCAGGTAGAGAGAGAGATAGAGGGAAGCAGGCTCCCTGCTGAGCAGAGAGCCCGATGCAGGACTCGATCCCAGAACCCTGAGATCATGACCTGAGCCGAAGGTAGCAGTTAACCCACTGGGCCACCCAGGTGCCCCACTTATCTGCTTTCTGTCCTTAAGTTTTGTCTTCTCCAGACACTATTTTAAAGGATATCATCCAGCGTGTCATCTCTTGAGCTTGATTTCTGTTACTTAGCATAGTGTTTTTTAAGAATCATCCAATTACTGAGTCAGTAGTCATGTCCTCCTGAACGGTGAATAGTATTCCATTGTCTTAATGTACTACAGTTTATTTATCCACTCATTAGTTGATCATGGGCTGTTCTAAAATTTAGGTTATTATGAATAAATCTGCTGTGAGCATTGCAGTATAAATCTTTGAGTTAGAAATATATGTCTTTGTGTGATTTTTATTCATATTATTGGTGAATACATAATATTCATTTTCTCCATGAATATAACTTGATATTAGTATTTATATTTTTGTAGCTCTATGAAAATCTTGTTTCTACTCTTATCATATTACTATTACTTTATCATTGAAAAATTATCAATATTTTAATATTAGTATCTATTACCTATTGTTTTATTCCTTTGGGAATGCCATATACACTTTTTGTTTTCTGTAAATACAGACTATAGCACACATATTTTCTTCCTTTCAGAGTTAAAATTCCTTCAATCTTTATTTGGAAAAAAAAAAAGTAGAGGGTGACTAATGTTAATGCCATCAAAATGTCATACCAATAATGGTGACTATATTTCTCTTCTTTTTCTTTTCTCTCTCTCTCTCTCTCTTTTTTTTTTCCATTTTGGGTATAATTGACACACAGTGTTATATTAGTTTTAGGTGTAAACTGAATGATTTGACAAGGTTATACATTATGCTGTGTTCACCACAAGTATAGCTATCACCAGTCCCATTATATCACTATTACAATATCATCGACTATTCCTTGTGCTCTACTTTTTATTCCCATGACTTACTTGTTCAGTTACTGAAGGCCTCTCTCTCCCTCTCCCCTTTATTCATTTTTCCCTACTCCCATCCTCATTTCTACTGGCAACCATCATTTTGTTCTCTGTATTTATAGTTCTGATTTTGTATTTTGTTTATTCTTTTTTAAATATTTTATTTATGAATGGAATCATATGGTATTTTTCTTTCTCAGCCCGACTTATTTCATAAGTACATCCATGTTATCCCAAATAGCATGATCTCCTCATTTTTATAGCACTGTAATATTGCATTGGGTATATAAACCACATTTTCCTTATCCATTCATCTATTAATGGATGGATGCTTAGGTTGTTTCTATGTCTTGGCTCTTATAAATAATGTGCAATAAACATGGGGGTGCATATCTCCTTTTGAGTTGGTGTTTTCTTTTTCTCTGAGTAAATAATCAGTAGAGGAATTATTGGAACATGTGGTATTCCTATTTTTAATTTTTTGAGGAATGGCCATGTGGTTTTTCCACAGTGGTTGTACCAATTTAATTCCCACCAATAGTGCACAAGGCTTCTTTTTCCTTGACAACACTTATTGTTTCTTGTGTTTTTGATTTTAGCCATTTCAACAGGTGTGAGGTGAAATCTCATTGTGGTTTTGATTTGTATTTTCCTGATGAAGAGTGATATTGAGCACATTTTCATGAATCTGTTGGCAATCTGAGTATCTTTCTTGGAGAAATGTTTATTCATGTTCTCTGTGCATCCTTTTTTTTTTTTTTTTTCTTTTTAAGATTTATTTATTTGACAGAGAGAGAGAGCACAAGTAGGCAGGAGCAGCAGGCAGAGGGAAAAGCAGACTCTCTGCTGAGTAGAGAACTCAATGTGGGGTTTGATCCCATGACCTTGGGATTATGACCTAAGCCAAAGGCAGTCGCTTAACTGAATAAGCCACCCAGGGGACCCCTCCCCACACACCCTTTTAAAGATTCTTTGTGCATCTTAAAATCAGATTTTTTTTTGGTGTTAAGTTATATTAATTATTTATATATCCATTATTGGATATATCATTTCAAATATCTTCTCCTATTCAGTAGGTTGTCCTTTTGTTTTATTGGTTGTTTCCTCTGCTATACAGAAATTTTTTATTTTGATGTAGTCCCAATTGTATATATTTACGTTTTCATATCTAAAAAAAAAAAAAAAAAGTTTCTATCTCCAATGTCAGAGAAATTTCTGGGGTCTCTTTCCCATTCTCTTGATCTCTGTGTCTATTATTGTGAAAGGAACATAGTGTTTTGATTACTACAGCTTTGTAGTTTATCTTGAAATAGGAAATTGTGATACCTTCAGCTTTGTTCTTTTTCAGGATTGCTTTGGCTCTTTAGGGTTTTCTATGACTCCACACAAACCTTAGTGGTATTATTTGTTCTAGTTTTGTAAAAAATGCTGTTGGTATTTTGGTAGGGATTGCATTGAATCTGTAGATTGCTTTGGGTAGTATGGACATTTTAACAATATTAATTTTTCTAATCATGAGCATGGAATATCTCCCATTTGTTTGTGTCATCTTCAATTTCTTTCATCAGTATCTTATAATTTTCAGTATACAGATCTTTCACTCCTTTAGTTAAGTTTGTTCCTAAGTATTTTATTCTTTTTTTTTTAAGATTTTATTTATTTATTTGACAGAGAGAGAGAGATCATAAGTAGGCAGAGAGGCAGGCAGAGGGGGTGGGAAAGCAGGCTCCCCACTGAGCAGAGAGCCCAGTGCGGGGCTTGATCCCAGAACCCTGAGATCATGACCTGAGCCAAAGCAGAGGCTTAACCCACTGAGCCACCCAGGTGCCTCGGTATTTTATTATTTTTAATGCAAATCTAAATGGTGTGTGTGTGTGTGTGTGTGCGCGCATGCATGTTCACGTGTGTGTGTGTGTTTCTTTTCATTTCTCTTTCTGCAACTTCATTGTTAGTGTGTAGAAATGCTACCAACTTCTGGGTATTAATTTTGTATCTTGACACTTTACTGAATTCTCTTATTACTTCTAACAATGTGTGTGTGCGCACGCATGTGAAATTCTTGGGATTTTCTATCATGGCTCTATCATGTTATCATGTTCTCTGTGAATAGAGACAGTTTAATTTCTTCTTTACCAATATGGATGTCTCATTTCTTTTTCTTGCCTGATTGCTGTGGATAGAACTTCTAATACTATTTTGGATAAAAGTTGCAAGAGTGGATATCCTTATCTTGTTCCTGACCTTAGAGGAAAATCTCTCAGTTTTTCATCATTGAGGATGATGTTATCTGTGGGTTTTTCATAGATGTCCTTTATATGTTGAGGTATGTTTCTTTTAGACTTATTTTGTTGAAATATTTTTTTGTTGTTGAAAGTTTTTATCATGAATATATCAAATCTTGTAAATGCTTTTTCCACATTTAGTGAGATAATCATATTATTTTTATTCCTTGTTTTGTTGATGTGCTGTATGAAGTTGATTGATTTGTGAATATGAACCTCCTAGCATCCCTGGAATAATTCCCCCATGATTGTGGTGAATGATCTTCTAACATATTGCTATATGTGGTTTACCATTATTTTGTTGGTTTTACATTTATGTTCATCAGGGACATTGACCTATAGTTTTGTTTTGTTTTATAGTGCCTTTTATTTCAGTATCAGGGTAATGCTGGCCTCCTTGAATGTATTTGGAAGCTTTCCTTTCTCTTCTATTTTTTGGAAATAGAAGTTTACATGTAGAGTAAACATGTGAGTAGAGTAGAGTTTACCTGTGAATCCATTTGGCCCTGGACTTTATTTTTTGGTTGTTTTTTGATTACTGATTTAATTTCATTATTTGTAATCAGTCTATTCAGATGTTCTATTTCTTCCTGGTTCAGTTTTGGAAGATTGTATGTTTCTAGGAATGTATTCATTTCTTTTAGCTTGCCCAGTTTGTTGGTATGTAGTTTTTCATAGTATTCCCTTATAATCCCTGTATTTCTGCATAATTTTTAGTTCTCCTTTCTCATTTCTGATTTTATTTGTTTGGGTCCTTTTTCTTTTCCTCTTAATGAGTCTGGTAAGAGTTTGTCAATTGTGTTGAACTTTTAAGAGAACTAGGTTTTGGTTTCATTAATTTTTGTTTTAGTTTCTAGCAATTTATTTTTGTTCTGATTTTTATTATTTCCTTTCTTCTTACCTTGGGCTTTGGTAGTTCTTATTTTTCTAGTTCCTTTAAGCATAAGGTTATATTTTATTGTTTCTTGTGGTAGGCCTGTATTGCTATACACTTCCCTCTTATAACTGTTTTTGTTGTGTCCCGGAGATATTGGACCACTGTGTTTTCATTTTCATTTTTCTCCGTATATTTTTTGAATTTTCTTATTTGATTACTTCATTAACCCATTGGCTGTTTAGTATTATCTTACTTAATCTCCACATATTTGTACTTTCTTTTTCTGTTTTTTTTCTTGTGATCTATTTATAGTTTCATAATACTATTGTGGTTGGAAAGAATGCATGATATGATTTCAATCTTCTCATATCTACTGAGGCTTGATTTGTGGCCTAATATGTGATCTATTCTGTAGAATGTTCCGTGTATATGTGAAAAGAATGTGTATTCTGTAGTTTTTGGGTAGTGTATTCTGTATATATCTGTTACGTTCATCTGGTCCAATGTGTCAAGCAAAGACATTGTTTCCTTGATTTTCCATCTGGATGATCTATCCATTGTTATAATTCAAATGTTAAAATCCCTACTATTTTATTGTACTACCATCAATTTTTCTCTTTATGTCTATTACTATTTGCTTTATGTACTTAGGTGCTCCAGTATTAAGTGTGTAGATACTTACAATCGCTATGTCCTCTTATTGGATTGATCCCTTTATCATTATACAATGCCCTTTTTTGCCTCTTGTTATTGTCTGTTTTAAAGTCTATTTTGTCTGACATTAAGTATCGCTACACCATTTAAAAAAAAATTTCTATTTGTATAGTGAATATTTTTCCATCCCTTCACTTTCAGTTTGTATTTTAGGTCTGAGGTGAATCTCTTGTAGGCAGCATATAGAACGGCCTTGGGTTTTCTTAATCCATTCCACCAGTCTTTGTCTTTGGATTGGAACATTTAGGCCAATTACATTTAAAATAATTATTGATGGGTATATACTTACTGCCATTTAAAAAAATCTTCTGGTTATTTTTGCAATTCTTCTTTGTTCCTTTCTTCTTTTTTTGCTCTCTTTCTGTGATTGGTGAGTATATTAGTGTTTTGTTTGGCTTTTTCTCTCTTTATTTTTTGTGTATCTATTACAGGTTGTGAGTTTGTGGTTACCATGAGGTACATAGATAACATGCTAAGTAAATAGCACTCCATATTAATTTAATGGTCATTTAGGTTAAAAGAAAAAAAATAAAAAACTTTCTTCTTATTTTTCTTTCTCTTCCCTTTTTACTCCCTTCTCCACAATGCATGTTTGCTTGTTTTATGATGTTTTATATATGTTTTATATTTTATGTTTATGTTTGTTGATGTATGTTTCTTTTCTTATTTATTTATTTTTTATTTCTTTTCAGCATAACAGTATTCATTATTTTTTTACCACACCCAATGGTCCATGCAATCTGTGCCCTCTATAATACCCAACACCTGGTACCCCAACCTCCCACCTACCCGCCAATTCAAAACCCTCAGATTGTTTTTCAGAGTCCATAGTCTCTCATGGTTCACCTCCCCTTCCAATTTCCCCCAACTCCCTTCTCTTCTCTAACTCCCCATGTCCTCCGTGCTATTTGTTATGCTCCTCAAATAAGTGAAACCATATGATAATTGACTCTCTCTGCTTGACTGATTTCACTCAGCATAATCTCTTCCAGTCCCGTCCATGTTGCTACAAAAGTTGGGTATTCATCCTTTCTGATGGAGGCATCATACATACTCCATAGTGTATATGGACCACATCTTCCTCATCCATTTGTCCATTGAAGGGCATCTTGGTTCTTTCCATAGTTTGGCGACCATGGCCATTGCTGCTCTAAACATTGGGGTACAGATGGCCCTTCTTTTCACGACATCTGTATCTTTGGGGTAAATACCCAGGAGTGCAATGGCAGGGTCATAGAGAAGCTCTATATTTAATTTCTTGAGGAATCTCCACATTGTTTTCCAAAGAGGCTGCACCAACTTGCATTCCCACCAACAGTGTAAGAGGGTTCCCCTTTCTCCACATCCCCTCCAACACATGTTGTTTCCTGTCTTGCTAATTTTGGCCATTCTAACTGGTGAAAGGTGATATCTTAATGTGGTTTTAATTTGAATCTCCCTGATGGCTAGTGATTATGAACATTTTTTCATGTGTCTGGTAACCATTTGTATGTCTTCATTGGAGAAGTGTCTGTTCATATCTTCTGCCCATTTTTTATATGATTGTCTGTTTTGTGTGTGTTGAGTTTGAGGAGTTCATTATAGATCCTGGATATCAACCTTTTGTCTGTACTGTCATTTGCAAATATCTTCTCCCATTCCGTGGGTTGCCTCTTTGTTTTGTTGACTGTTTCCTTTGCTGTGCAGAAGCTTTTGATTTTGATGAAGACCCAAAAGTTTATTTTTGCTTTTGTTTCCTTTGCCTTTGGAGACATATCTTGAAAGAAGTTGCTGTGGATGATATCGAAGAGATTACTGCCTATGTTCTCCTCTAGGATTCTGAAGGATTTTTGTCTCATGCAATGTACAGAAATCAGTGGCTTTCTTATACACTAACAATGAAAATACCGAAAGGGAAATTAGATAATTGATTCCATTTACTATAGCACCAAAAATTATAAGATACCTGGGAATAACCTAACCAAAGAGGTAAAGGATCTGTACTCGAGGAACTACAGAACCCTCAAGAAAGAAATTGAAGAAGACACAAAAAGATGGAAGACCACTTCATGCTCTTGGATTGGAAGAATAAACATTGTTAAAATGTCTATACTGCCTAGAGCAATCTATACTTTTAATGCCATTCCAATCAAGATTCCACAAGTATTCTTCAAAGAGCTAGAGCAAATAATCCAAAAATTTGTATGGAATCAGAAGAGACCCCAAATCACTAAGGAAATGTTGAAAAACAAAAATAGAACTGGGGGCATCACATTACCTGATTTCAAGCTTTATTACAGAGCTGTGATCACCAATACAGCATGGTACTGGCATAAAAACAGACACATACACCAGTGTAACAGAGTAGAGAGCCCAAATGTGGACCCTCAACACTATGGTCAATTAATCTTCGACAAAACAGGAAAAAATATACGGTGGAAAAAAGACAGTCTCTTCTCTAAATGGCGCTGGGAAAACTGGCCAGCTATATGTAGAAGAATGAAACTTGACCATTCTCTTACACTGTACACAAAGATAAACTCAAAATGGATAAAAGACCTCAACGTGTTTATGTATGTTTTATGTTGTCATATTTTATATCTTTTTGTTTATAGTTTTCCTATGTCTAATTAATGGCCATTTATTTTTTCCTTAAAAAAGCCCTTTAACATTTCCTGTAAGTCTGGTTTAGTGGTGATAAAATCTTTTTTTTTTTTTTTTTTTTTTTTTTGTTTATCTGGAAAACACTCTGTCTCCTTCAAATTTGAATGATAACCCTTCCAGGTAGAATATTCTTGATTGAAGTTTTGTTTTTTCCCCAGCACTTTGAATATATCATGTCATTCTTATAATATCAGAAGAAAGTTTCTTCTGCTGGCAAATTTTCTGCATAAGAATCAGCTGATAGCTTCATAGGTTTTCCTTATAGATAACTTTTTGTTTCTCTCTCGCTGTTTTTGGATTCTTTATTTTTTTTTTTAACCGTTGACATATTGTTATGTGCTGTGCTATTGGTTCATCTTGTTTGGAACACTCTGCTATTGGACTTGGATGTTTATTAAGCTCACTAGGTTAGGAAAGTTTTCAGTTATTATTTCTTCAAATACATTTTCTACACCTTTTTCTTTCTTCTTCTTCTGGGACACTCTGTAATGCAAAGGTTCATTCACTTGATGTTGTCCAAGACATATCTTATTTTCTCTTCAATTATTAAATTATTTTCTCTTTTTGCTGTTTAGCTTTTTCGCTATTAGACTGTCTTTCAGATCACTGATACATTCTTCTGCATCCTCTAATTTACTGTTGATTCCCTCTAGTGTGTTTTTATTTCAGGATGATATTCTTCACCTATGATTGGTGATTTTTAATACTTTCTATCTCTATTAAATATCTCTCTCAGTTCTTCCATTCTTTCCTCCATCCCAATGAGTATCTTATGTTCATGAACTTAAATTATTTATCATATATATTGCTTATCTCTCTTTCATTTAATTCTTTCACTGTGTTTTTTTTTTTTTCTTGTTATTTCTTTTGGAACATATTCCTCTGTCTCTCCATTTTGCTCAACTTTCTGTGTTTGTAAGGTAAAATGGCTACTTCTCCTAAAGACGGAGTTGTCTTGTGTATGGTGACCCCTATGCAGATTCTGTGTGCTTAGTGACTTTTGCTGGCTGGTTAGAGCTGTGGCTCTATGTGCTAATTACTTTTTAAGATGTACCGTTTTATAAAAAGAATTTTTTTTAAAAGAAAATGATAATAAAGGAAAAGAATAAATTAAAAGAAGGAAGAAAAAAGAAAAAAAAAAGAAAAGAAGAAAGCAAGAAAGAAAAGAATAAAATCTAAAAAAGAAATAAAAATAAGAAGAATTTTTTAAAAAATAAAACAAAATTAAAAAGTAAAAAACAAACAAACAAACACAAAATGCTGGCTGGTTTTCTATACCCCAGCACCACAGGGTGCCTAGTGTAGGCTTGTGGAGTCTGGCCTCTCTGAAGTCATAAGCTCCATGTGATAAACAGACCCATCAGTTATGTCATAGGGGCTATCTGTCATGGCACTGGGACCTCCAGTTATGGAGTCCAAACCAGACTCTGCTCCAATCTGGGCTTTTAGGATGGAAGGGAAAGGAGGACTCCTGCAGTTCCTTGGCCCTTTTAAAGAACAGCTTTTCATCTGTGCGCCAGTGTGACCAAGGCTGTCAGCTTCAGGACCCTGAGATTGCTGAGGTCACAACTTCTCTGTGAGAAACAGACCTGCTTGTTATGAAGTCTGAACCTGCCCCTATGAAAGCCAGAATCTGTTGCACTCTGGGTGATTGAGGTGGAGCAGAAGAAAGAATTCTGTGGTTCTCCAGCCTCTATAAACCATAGCGTTTTTCTGTGCCCCATTATGGCAACTTGCTGAAGTTGCAGACTCACCAAGACCAGAACTGCCTGGCATGGTATCTGGACTCTGCTCTGCTTCTAAGGTGAACTGGGAATGAAAACCATGCTGTTTTCCAGCCCCTCTCACCTGGGGAGCATTCCTGCACCTTCTTGCACCTTGGCAGAATTCTTGTGCTGTTTCTTTCATATGCTACTCTTTTAAACTGCAGGGTTATTTTCTATGCTCAAGGATAGAAGGATCTATTACCACTCCCTCAGTACTATCTCTGGTTTGCAGCACTGGAGGTGAGGGTCACCTTTGTAACTGTCTCTGCCTCTCTCACCATTCTTTCTGTCTTTGGTTGTTTAGTATCTGTTCAGTCAGCCCTCAGTTCTTCTTCAGGAGGAACTGCTCCATTAAGAAATGAAATGTGTGGCTATCAGACACATGAAAAAATGTTCATAATCACTAGCCATCAGGGAGATTCAAATTAAAACCACATTGAGATATCACCTTACACCAGTTAGAATGGCCAAAATTAGCAAGACAGGAAACAACATGTGTTGGAGGGGATGTGGAGAAAGGGGAACCCTCTTCCACTGTTGGTGGGAATGCAAGTTGGTGCAGCCTCTTTGGAGAACAGTGTGGAGATTCCTCAAGAAATTAAAACTAGAACTTCCCTATGACCCTGCAATTGCACTCCTGGGTATTTACCCCAAAGATACAGATGTCGTGAAAAGAAGGGCCATCTGTACCCCAATGTTTAGAGCAGCAATGGCCATGGTCGCCAAACTATGGAAAGAACCAAGATGCCCTTCAATGGACAAATGGATGAGGAAGATGTGGTCCATATACACTATGGGGTATGATGCCTCCATCAGAAAGGATGAATACCCAACTTTTGTAGCAACATGGACGGGACTGGAAGAGATTATGCTGAGTGAAATCAGTCAAGCAGAGAGAGTCAATTATCATATGGTTTCACTTATTTGAGGAGCATAACAAATAGCATGGAGGACATGGGGAGTTAGAGAAGAGAAGGGAGTTGGGGGAAATTGGAAGGGGAGGTGAACCATGAGAGACTATGGACTCTGAAAAACAATCTGAGGGTTTTGAATTGGCGGGTAGGTGGGAGGTTGGGGTACCAGGTGTTGGGTATTATAGAGGGCACGGATTGCATGGAGCACTGGGTGTGGTAAAAAAATAATGAATACTGTTATGCCTAAAATAAATTAAAAAAAAAAAAGAAATGTAATGTGATGTATTCCATGGAGGAAGTGAGCTCAGAGTTTTCCTATGTCACCATCTTAAACTGGAACTCTCTTTTTCTTTATTTTATGTGACAAATCTTTGTCTTAACCCAAATAGTTTTGCTGTATCTATGCAGTCCTCTATACAGAATTATTTTAGTTTAACCAACTACGCATATTAGTTGGCATATGTTTCAACTTAAATACCAACTGACAATTGGTAAAAATTCCAATATATATCGGAAGACCATGCACATATGATACAAACTATCAAGAAATTATTGTTATAATTTATATAAACATTTTATAATTTATATAAACATTATATAATTTATATAAACATTTTCTAAATTATTATTGCCACTTTTATCCCTACTTCCAATCCTTTCAAAGAAGTAGAAGAAATATTAAAATATCAACATTTTTTTAAACAAAATGGCCAATAATCCATAGTGATATGTATATAATGTATTATATATATACACAAGTATGTGTGTGTGTATATATATATATATATGTTATTAATTCTTGAAAACAGAAACATTTATGTTACAAAAGGTTAAAAGGAAAGGAGAAAGTACATCCCCAATTCATATTTATCTTAACATACAGGAGATTAATAAATCAATAACAACATGATATTCTTTGGATTCTATAAAAATATGATCTGGAAACAAGTGTGTTGGAGCTAGCCTTTTTCAATAAGAATTCTATAAACAGATTAAGCTCTGTTTTCTCATTTCTTTCAAGGATGGTGCATAGGTAATAATATTCTAAATGAATAGAAAAGTTAATTCATTAGATGCAATACATGCCTTGTGACATTAGGGGTTAGATTTTTTTCAGTATGAAATATACTGGAATCATTGCATGCAAAATTATTTAGTCTTCAATGTTATTTTAATGACTGCATAGAATTCCCCCAAAATAATATTATTTATTTAACCTTGACCTTGATGTTTGATATTTAAGAGATTTATTGTTGTAAATAGTTGTGCAATGACATTAATAGATATTTGTGTACATTCTAAATTATTCCTTTATACTAAATTCCTAGACATTGGCATTTCCTTGTGAAAGAATCAGCAGTCATGGCCTTGATAAGTATAATCAAAATGCCTTCCAAAAAGAATGCAACAATATAAATTAGCCTCATATGGTCATCTCTGCACTAGTTGTGAAGCCCTGTTCTTAGTCCATTTGTTCTTTGTTTAACATTACCCTTTGCCAAACCTCTGAACTCCAAATTGTTAGACCTTGTTAGTCCTATGTAGAGGCGGCTGTGTGTGGAGCAGGAAGAACAGTTGTATTCTCTGGTTCCTCTTTCATCCTATCTTACTGGAATCCAGTTCTCTTTTACTTTTGGAAATGGCATTCACTGCCTTTCCCTCACATGTGTTCTGACTGCCCTTCTCTAGGTTCATTTTGTCCTTCCAACAAGAATAAAGATTTCCATTCCTCTATCAAATCTATTTCAAGGATAATACTTTGCAAAGTAGAAGGGCTCCAACTTCACAGCTCCAGCCTCTCTTCAATGTTCAGAAGGCACAGTCATTATTTTTACCTCCTGCTGAAGACGTTTAGAAGTGAAAAAAAAAAAATCTTTACCAAGGATGACAAAGAGCAGGGGATGCAGAAATGAACATCTGTCTGCCCATTGGCTGATTCACTAAAAATGAAACTAGCATGTTACCTAAGCAAATATCCGGTTGAGTTTTCTTTCAGATATTTCAGTTTGTGAAGTTCTAAAACTATATATAGTTTGCCTGTTTTTTTTTTCTTTTTTTCAGAGAGTTATAGGAAGTAGGGCAGCATTATCCAATTAATCCTCTGAGTGGCTTCACCTTTTTCTTTGCCTTTCTTCAAAAGGACACTGCCTGCTGTTAAGTGTTAAGCTGCAAGTAGCATTTTTGGACTTCATGAGAAGAAATCCAGACTCTCCCACAAAGAGTTATATGTGAACCTTATTAAAAAGCCCAAACAATATCAAATATCATAGTCTTCTATCTCTCTAGCCTGCTGATCTGTTGGCATCCCTGCCAGGGTCAAGGCACATGAAGGATAATAGTCTCTGGGGATCAAGCAGCCAGATGTGCCTAAGAAAGTAAAAGAAAGTTAAACCGAAAGCATCACTGTCATCTTTGTCTCACCATATAAATAAATTAAACAGCTTTGGAGAGAATGGAATCCCATTGTCTTAAATGTGGGTTTCTCCTTAAACATAGCACAGAGCATTGAAATGTCATAGAAATGTATTCTTTCATTAATGGTCAAACAATAGAAAGCATGCATAGAATGCTTCTATGAGAGGCACAGGACTAAGCTCATGCATAGATTAATCAAGTTAATACAATACACATAAAGAAGTTGTCATATTAGTTTTATTTGCAGATGAAAATACCAAGGGGAAAAAGGAAAAAAGATTCATTAGCTATTCTATGCTTTTCTAAAGTTTGTGTATTTAGGATAGACTTTTTAATTTTTTTAACGTCTTGTTAAGCATAATTCCTTAAGACCCATAAAAATATAATAAGACATGTGAATCTCATTAAAATATGCCCAAGTTTGATGGGGAGAAGACACGTCAGCTCTTAGGTGCTGCAGAGCCAAGATTGCTCTGCAAAGCCCGTCTGGAGGTTAGTGATATAAATGCTTTTTCTTGTGCTGTTCTTATATTTTGCAAAGAGGCATTAGGCTAACAAGCATTGAAAATGAGTGCCCTTAGACATGGCAGATCATTCATTGGAACCGTTCTTCCCCTCAGGGAAAATGAAAATCTGGAGAGAGAGAACTGGCTGACCTCGCCCAATTAACACAGTACTGATGCAGGCAAGAATGGCCAGCAGTGACAGAACTGTGCTTCAGGGATGTGTGTTCCTGGGCTGCGGTCCAGGTTATGTCAACAAGGATCATTCTGGGTGCCATTTCTCTAGTTCTATATTGGACACAAGAGAAAGAAGGGGAAAAGATAAGGGAAAACTATGGGAGATATATATAAGTATGTATGAGATATATATATATTATATATATATATAATATATATATATACTTAAGAACTTTGCTTCTCCCTCAGGATATGAGCTCTTTCTGAGCCTATGTGTGGCTGCAGCCTAAGGCTTGCTAAACAGGTCAGGAAAATGGGAAAATACTGCAGTAGCAGCACTGATTTTCCCATGGAAACTGATACTCCTAAATGTTACAACACTTCAGTTTGAAGTTTTACTAGTAGAAAGTCTTTAATCTAGAAATTGAACCATGCAGCAAAGAACTGTAGGTTTTAGCCTACATTAAAAATAAACATCATTATATTTTGTATCTTCCCTTGTGTTTAATAAAGACAATGAAAATTCCCCAAAACCTATTAAAGATGTAGCACCCTGCCTTCTGTTTTGGGATAATATTTATATCATGCAAGTGGATTCTAAAGTTTTTAAAGTAAATATTGTCTCTTTTTTCTAAGAATGAGATCCAATGAAAGAATAAAGAACCCAGATTTTGAATGATTTTGTGGAGAAGGCAGTGTAATTCGTGCTAATATAGTTTCTGTGCTAATGTTTAAGAGTTTCTAAATCTGCAGTTACATAGGCCATACACTTCCTGTATCAAGGAAGTGTTCATAGTTGTAATTATTCCCTGAGATTCTAGTTGCAACTATACTCGTGTCCCTTCTTCTCTGTCTGGTACAGAAAAATACCTATGTAATTGTATCAATCCTTAGTTTTAATTCTATAAAATTGAAATGACCACTAATATTATTACAAATAATAGAGAATGGTTAGCAAAATACCTGGCACATAGTGAGTGTTTATTATATTTAAAGGTACTACAACATGATATGACATGTATAAGAAAATTTCATTCTTTGGAGCAATCAGATTTCATATCTCCTTTGGGAATCAAGGCATATGATGGGAAGTGAAAGAAGATAGTAGTAGCCCTGAATTATTTTAAGTCAAGTCAGACAAAAGAAAATGGTTATTAATTTAATGCCAATTGAGTTGTGATAACTTTGAAATTTATATACTCATATATAGACTGGTCCTGAATCAAAAATCTTCTTTAGCTAGAAATATTCTAAATTAATAACATAATTTCACATATTTTCATTTAGTGAATGTTTTCTAGGCATCAAACATCAAGACATGTACTTCACTGAAGTCACTTCTTTTTAATCTTTATATAATATGAAAGACAGCATATCTCCATCTTTAAACAGGACAACAAAGACTGAGGAACATTCAGTACCTTGTTTAAGGTTACACAGAGAATAAGTGGTGAAGGCAACGTTTAAAAAATTAAAAACTAGAATTCTAACTGAAAGAAATTACTTGCTTTGTATCTGGATTAAAATATACATTATTTGACTCATTCTAGATTATTAGTTCTTATGATTGATCACTTTTGATAAACTCTAATGTTTGCGTAGCTTTTCCCAGAGTACACTATTATGAACTGATTTATCAACCATTCAGTGGTTCTACAATAACTTCTATAGTCTAAGAAACTATAAAAAAATATGGAAACTTGTAAGTCATGCTAACAAATGCCTTAAAACAATAATTTAATAATCTGGAAATTTCTCTAATTTAAGAAACCAAAATCTTTATAATATAAGAAACCGATTTCTTTATCCTCTACTTAGCTCAGATCTCATGTACTTTAATTATTAAAATTTTTTCTCCTCCTATGTCTACAATAAATTTGCATTTTGTTCTCATTACTTTGAATTAACTTATATGGATTTAATTTTTAATACATTTAAATAAACTCAGGAAATACATATTTCATTATTTAAAAATCAGGGAGACTTTAAATGATTGAGTAAAGGAAGTAAATTAAATGCATTATTTTGTATTTCACATATAACATATAGGTCTGTATGTTTGCAAGATTAATTATGCAAAATCAAACAACTATAAAACTCATGTGACTGAAATTTCTTCTACACCTTATATACTTTTATATGAAGAGAAAAATGATAATCTGATAATGTCCATATTGTGTCTTTGTGTTGATATATATTCAACCCAGTTTTTGACATATTTTTTATTTTGACAGTTTTCGGAAAGTGGTCTGAAACATTATCAAAATATTAAGATGTATTTGATTCATTAAATCAAAAGTAAATAATGTTCCTTATGGTTTTGTACTATGATATGATTGGGTCCTAATTCTAATTCAATTCAGCAAAACTTACTGAATACGTATTCTATATATGTACCTTATAGAACTAAAATCATGAAGGAGGTATTGTACTCTGCCTTTAAAAACAAAATGAAAACTGAAATTAAGGCAGCTAGTTTTCACCTATCATCTATTTACCTATCACCTATCTATCATCTCTATCTATCTATCATCATCTATCTATCTTTTATGAAATGAAATAAAAAGACATACAGTAATCACCAAATACCTCAAAGTTAGTTAATCAGGGTATATCACTATTAGATTAATCTAGGTCAGTGGTGCGCAAACAGGAATGATTTCCATCCCCATGGTATCGATAATATCTAAAGATATTTTTGATCATTATAACTGGTATAGGATCAGGGAGAGGTTATAAAATGCATTAGCACGTAGTGGGTAGAAGGTAGAGGCCAGGAATGCTGGTAAACATCCTACAATGTACAGTACTATCTTCCACAATTATCTGGCCATAAATGTCAGTAGTGCTGAAATTCAGAAACCTTGATCTAGATCATAGGAAGCTTATTGCATTAAGATATTTTATATAAGTGATAAGTTTATACAATATATACAGTTTAGTTTTTAGATCCTTAAAATATTAGTATTACTGGAGAGTACTCTCTGAAATAAAGATACTGAATAAATTAATGAACTACTATTTAATAGAAAAAAAGGAAAGGAAAGTTATAGGAGATGAACAAAGAAGAGTATGGGATTTCAAAGTTATTAAAATTGGAATGGCCCCATATAGGCCAGCACCCTAGTGTTCTCATAAAAATACTATTACATCATCTAATCATATAGTATTTATTTAGGCATAGTATTACAATGATGTCAACACACTTTCTTTTTTTCCCTGATACAATCATTGGTGGAAATATTGGTGTTGGAGAGTACTTGCCCATGCAAGCTATCATGCTGTGTTTTAAAACTGTGTTAATCTTATCTGAGGATTTCATCAGAGAGTTAATGAAATCAATATATTGTTGCCATTCTATAGTAAAGATCCACCACTAAAAAGTATGTGCTCTTTTCCCCAGGTAGATTAAGTATTCATTTCAACAGCATTTCTTTTTAATTAAAATAAAAGTTCAGGCTAAGTTAAAAGTAATAAGACAGAAAGTGTATAAAGATGCAAAATCCCAAAATGGTGGTCTGACAGCAAAAGAACTAATAAAAAAACAAGGATGACATGGTTTTTATTAGCAAGCATTCACCACAAACTTTGAATCAATAGTTTCCAGTAAAATAAACATAAGAAATAGAACTGTTCTTATAGGTTCTTATAATTCATCATTTAAATTGTTTCTTTCATTTCCTCTCCCACTTCCAACATTTGCAAAAACAACTAATATTTATATTGTTACTTCTTTAAATTCTATTTACTTTATACCGAATGAATTGGCACTATAAAATCCAGCCAACTGACTAGAATATTAATATTTGTGGTTTCATGTCCTTATCACATTATCTATCTTCTATCTATCCATCTATTATCTATCTATCACTTATCTATTATAAAATACATATATTCCCAAGGCTTCTGAGAAAACGTCCTCATAAATCACTTATTTTATTTATTACTTTATGAAGGTCAAAACTGTACTCAATATCTTAATTTCCAAAAGATTTATGTTATGATACAGAGTAGGAAACATTTTCACTACTGCATTCATTCTCTATTCACTCAACAATTAATTAATTGTGTGCCAGTCACTTTTCACAATACTGAACAGTATGGTGGTGAACAAAGTAGGTAAGGTTCCTGTCCAACGAAAACTCACATTGTGGTGCAGAGACAACAAATAAAATATAAAGATGGAGATGGAGTGACACAGAAAGAAAGGCAAAGATAAATTATTTGATAGAGCTGGTTTAGGTAAGCTGGTCAGGGATGACTGCCAAAGGGAGTCATTTGGACAGAGACATGAAAGAACTAGTGAGTACACAAGTATCTGGGAGAAGAATGTTTCAGACTAAAGTAAAAACAGCTCTCATATGTTAAGTTGAAAATTGACATCAAGGCCAGTGTGGCTAGGATGGATTGAAGAAAGGAAAGATGGTGCTAAGGTTGAAGAGATAGCAAGGGCAAATTCATGAAGGGCCTTATAGAATTTATAAAACTCTATTACCAAAGGTTAAAGAAATAATATAAGAAAACATCTGATATCACTAGTGATGAATTAACAAAACACTGCATTCATCATCAGAAAGAGATTTATAAACTACTTGCTAGGCACTGTAGTGAGTTGGAAACTATTTTAGATTACTAGACCAATGGTACGAGATAACACTTTGGGGCAATTTCAGATATCCCCAATGATATTTAATGGAAATATGACATACTTCTTAAAGTTTCTAAATATAAATTAATTTAAATAATTGTATTTCTTAAATAGATGCCATGTTTGTACAGTAAGCATATGACATAGCCCCACTTTAGATGATTATATAATCTGGCAGAGAAGATGATATATACACATAGAACAGAAAACAATGAGAGAACTTAACCAGCACTGATACAGGAGGAATGTGTTTTGTGGATTATAATTAAAGAGTAGGGAGACCATATAATTTATTTTATAATCAAACTGGAACATTTCTGCAAGTGAAAGGGGGAACAACTAATAATCTTGCTGGGCAAAATAGTGCAAATTTCACTGTTCAAAGTAAATCAAGACACAAGTTAGTGATATGTCTATAGAATTCCAGAAAAGGAGAGTTAATTGTAAATTAAAATGACTCCTGAAGTCTTCTTCAAGAAAATGATACCTGCACTTGGCTGTGTCTAGGATGTAACTAGGCCGAAGGAAATTGAGAATAAATTCTAGTCTAGGGAAATAACATTATAAGAGACATATCAATTTAACAATCACCGTAAGATGAAACTTTGATGATTGTGAAAAGTTACAGACAATACTGGATGGTTAAGGAACAGATGGGTTGAGGTATAGTAGTAGAACAGACTAATAGATTTGAAATATCGTGAAAGTCTTTTTTTTAATTTATTTTTTATTTTCAGCATAACAGTATTCATTATTTTTGCACCACACCCAGTGCTTCATCCAATCCCTGCCCTCTATAATACCCACCACCTGGTACCCCGACCTCCCACCCCCTGCCCCTTCAAAACCCTCAGATTGTTTTTCAGAGTCCATAGTCTCTCATAGTTCACCTCCCCTTCCAATTTCCCCCAACTCCCTTCTCCTCTCTAACTCCCCATGTCCTCCATGCTATTTGTTTTGCTCCTCAAATAAGTGAAACCATATGATAATTGACTCTCTCTGCTTGACTGATTTCACTCAGCATAATCTCTTCCAGTCCCGTCCATGTTGCTACAAAAGTTGGGTATTCATCCTTTCTGATGGAGGCATCATACTCCATAGTGTATATGGACCACATCTTCCTCATCCATTTGTCCATTGAAGGGCATCTTGGTTCTTTCCATAGTTTGGCGACCATGGCCATTGCTGCTCTAAACATTGGGGTACAGATGGCCCTTCTTTTCACGACATCTGTATCTTTGGGGTAAATACCCAGGAGTGCAATGGCAGGGTCATAGGGAAGTTCTAGTTTTAATTTCTTGAGGAATCTCCACACTGTTCTCCAAAGAGGCTGCACCAACTTGCATTCCCACCAACAGTGGAAGAGGGTTCCCCTTTCTCCACATCCCCTCCAACACATGTTGTTTCCTGTCTTGCTAATTTTGGCCATTCTAACTGGTGTAAGGTGATATCTCAATGTGGTTTTAATTTGAATCTCCCTGACGGCTAGTGAGGATGAATATTTTTTCATGTGTCTGATAGCCATTTGTATGTCTTTATTGGAGAAGTGTCTGTCTATATCTCCTGCCCATTTTTTGATATGATTGTCTTTTTTGTGTGTGTTGAGTTTGAGGAGTTCATTATAGATCCTGGATATCAACTTTTTGTCTGTACTGTCATTCAAGAGAGTTATTTAAAATCTATTGGTAGGCATATGACATAAATAGAGTAAAAATACTCTTAAACTCTAGTTTAGTGTGAGATGGGAATATTACAGAACAACATAGGGTATAAAATAAATAGATATTTTAATTCTACATAATCTATATCTTGCATGATAAATTGGAACAAGAATAGTATATGGGTATATCATTGGTATGCAAAGTCAAACCCCATTTTTTGCAGAAATATATTTTTAAGTAAGATTAAGTATTTTATAAGATTTTTAGAGTGACTGCCAGATTTATTCTGCAAAGAGGGTAAACATAAAATTACACACTTACACACACACACACACACATATATATATATTACATTTTATGTAAAAATAAGCACTTATGAATACTTCTATATTACTAAAATTATCTTAGCACTTTTTATGAACTTCCCCCAATTTTCTAAACTAAGTATTATAATTATTTTATAGATGAATAAACAGAGCTGAAGAAGTCAGGTAATTAGCAAATACCACACAGCTGTTTAGGTGATGGTGAAAATATTCAAACACATTTTTGCATGGTATGAAGTCCATGACTTTTCTATGGTGCCACATTACCTTACATGTGCTCACTGAATTGAGTCTCACATGGCTCACAGAGGTCCCAGTTAAAACAAGGAGCTTGGTACTTACTAACATATCTCATTTATTCTGCTATGATCAGTGTTAGTACTACTTATATTATAAACTTTTCCTTCTTAAAAATAAGAATTGAGTACTTGAATTTTAAAAAAAAAATCATTCTTCCTTCTCTACCCATTTTCTACTTGATGTATCTTGGTATTTCTTTTTTTGTTGTTGTTGTTGTTTTTTAATTTAAATTCCAGTTAACATACAGTGTAATATTAGTTCCAGGTGTAAAGTATAGTGATTCAACACTTCCATACAACACTTGTGCTCATAAGAACGAGTGCACTCTTTAATTCCCATCACCTATTTTACCCATTCTCCACTCCATAACCATCACTTTGTTCTATGTATTTTAAAGTCTGTTTCTTGATTTCTCTTTTTTCCTTTTGCCCATTTGTTTTAGTTTTTAAATTCTATATATGAGTGAAATCAGATGATATTTGTCTTTCTCTGACTGACTTATTTCACTTAGAATTATACCCTCTAGCTCCATCCATGTTTTTGCAAATGGCAAGATTTCATTCTTTTTAATGGCTGAGTAATATCCCATTATGCATGCGTGTGTACACACACACACACACACACACACACACACACACCATTTCTATTTTATCCAGTCATCAGTAAATGGATGCTATATGGGTTGTTTCCATAATTTGGCTGTTGTAGATAATGCTGCTATAAACATTGGGGTACATATATTCCTTTGAATTAGTGGTTTCATATTCTTTGGGTAAATACATAGTAGTTCAATTGTGGGGTCATAGAGTAGTTCTATTTTTAACTTCTTGAGAAATCTCAGTACTGTTTTCCACAATGCTTGCGGCATTTTGCATTCCCAGCAACAGTACAAGACCATTCTGTTTTCTCCACACTTTCACCAGCACCTATTGTTTCTTGTATTTTTGATTCTAACCATTCTGACAAATGTTGCTTTTCTTTTCCCTGATAATGAAGAATGTTGAGCATCTTTTCCTGTGTCCTTTAGCCAGATATATGTCTTTGAAAAAATGCCTGTTCATGTCTTCTGCCCATTTTTAATTGGATTATTTGTTTTGGGCTGTTGAATTTTATAAGTTCTTTATATATTTTGGGTACTAACCTTTCAACAGATACATCATTTGCAAATATCTTCTCCATTCCATAGGATGTCTTTTAGTTTTGTTGACTGTTTCCTTCACTGTGCAGAAGCCCTTTATCTTGATGGAATCCCAATAGTTTATTTTTGGTTTCATTTTCCTTGCCTCTGGAGACATAACTAGAAAAATGTTGCTATAGTCAATGTCAGAGAAATTACTGTCTGTGTTCTTCTCTAGAATTTTAATTGTTTCCTGCCTCACATTTAGATCTTTAATTCATTTAGAATTTATTTTTGCATATGGTGTAAGAGTGGTCCAGTTTCATTCTTTTGTATGTTGCTGTCCAGTTTTCCCAGTGCCATTTTTTTAAAAGACTGTTTCTTTCCCATTGGATATTCTTTCCTGCTTTTTCAGAGATTACTTTACCATAAAGTTGTGGGTCTATTTCTGTGTTTTCTATTCTGTTCTATAGACCCATGTGTCTATTTTTGTGCCAGTGCCATAATGTTTTGCTCACCATAGCTTTGCAATATAACTTGAAGTCTATAATTGTGATTCCTCTAGCTTTGCTTTTCTTTGTCAAAATTGCTTTGGCTATTCAGGATCTTCTGTGGTTCCATACAAATTTTAGGATTGTTCTATCTGTATGAAAAATACTGTTGATATTTTGATGAGGATTGCTTTAAATATATAGACTTCTTTGGATGCATACACATTTTAACAATATTTGTTCCCCCAATCCATGAGTGTGGGATGTTTTCCATTTTTTGTGTCCTTTTCAATTTTTTTAATCAGTGTTTTACAGTTTTCAAAGTACAGGTCTTTCATCTCTTTGGTTAGGTTTAATCCTAAGTATCTTATGGCTGTGGGTGCAATTATAACTAGGAGTGATTCTTTGATTTCTCTTTCTGCTGCTTCATTATTGCTGTACTATAATGCAACAGATTTCTGTACTTTTTGTTGTCTGAATATTGTAGCTAGGACTTCCAGTACTATGCTAAATAACAGTGGTGAGAGTGGACATTCCTGTCTTTTTCCTGACCACAGAGGAAAAGCTTTCAGTTTTTCTCCATTGAGCATGATATTAGCTGTTGGTTTTTCATAAGTGACCTTCATTTTATTGAGAAATGTTCCCTCTTAAACCTGCTTTGTTGAAGGTTTTTATCATGAGTGGATGTTGTACTTTACCAAATGCTTTTTCTGCCTCTATTGAGAGGATCATATGGTTCTTGTACTTTCTTGATTAATGTGGTGTATCACATTGATGGATTTGTGAATATTGAGCTAAACTTGCAACTCAGGAATAAGTCCCACTTGATCGTGGTGAATGATTTTTTAAATGTATTGTTGGATTAGGTTTTCTCATACTTTATTGAAGATATTTCTTGAGTTCCATTTAAGCAGTTTGTGTGCAGTCGCAAGTTTCTTCAGGTGATCCTCATAAATCACTTAGTTTTACTTTTAACAGTAAATTCCTAAATCAGCAGTTTCCACAAAACAACTGGTTTTTATTCTTGGAATTTGAAGTAATTCCTCCAGATGTATAGTTTTCCTATTTCTAAAACTAAATTTTTTAACTGTCTTGGGTTGCAAGGAAGTTATACTTTTTTTCCCCCATTTTTAACTCATTTTACTGTTTATATATTGTCACATTAAAATTGGCAGAAGTCCCATTATAGATAGAACAAAAATCTGTCTTACAAGAAAAAATAGTGAAGGTTTCATAAAACTTAAGAGAAGTACCATGGTAACACAAGGATGGTGCAACAGTCTCAGATGACAGTGCCAAGGTGTTTGAGCAGGTAGGAAAAATGCTGCTGCAGGGACATTTGGCCTGAGACCACTGCTGTTTCCTAAGAATTTCCAAATATGCTTGGTAAGCAGATTACTTGTAACAGATGAAAATGGAGTAGGGTACCACTTCTGCAGAATAAATTCTGCAAGGTCCTGGGAAGTGTCTACAAATGTCATCCTGATAAATGGTTGCTGAAGATGATTTTGCAATGGTAGTCCTATGACTAATACCCAGGGAAATTTTACCACCACTGAAATTCTTGGACCAAAAACTAAATGGCTACATATACCAAACCTACACATTGTGAATTAAAATGGTGCCATGTTAGGGCTTATGTTAGAACCAGACCAGGAAAAATTATTCCAGCAGAAGATCTTCATTCTTCTCTTCAGTCAAAAGATTAACAGGCTCCATCACCTCTCCAGCTGCCCTCTATTGCTCCAAGTCCTTTTCCAATTTTCCTGGAGAATCTTTTCCTTCTTTATTTTCTTTAACCAATAGAACTCTTCTGGCTCTCTCTCATCCAGTTTTCTAATGATATAAGCACAAGTATGTTCAATTCCAGGGACAATGGTATATGAAATATCATTTACACATTTGTTGATTATCTTAATAGCTTCATCCAAAGTAACAAAGGAAGTTTGAAGGGAAAATATTTCTATCAGTAATTCCACTGCTTTGACATAATTTCTCTTTAATTTAGCCAATTGTTCCCCACCTCTCGCTAAACCAGCTGGTTTATAACTGTCAGTTCTTTCACAGTAATGTTCAAATACTGGCAAAATAACACCTGATACATTATCTTTCTTAGCTAGAATCTTCACATAGGATTTATTTACATTTTGGATAACTGTGGTGTTGACATCCCCTGTTATGAACTTGGTGTCAGCAAGAGAAAAGGAAGCTTCTTCATTACTTCACCCATCAGCACTTTAGTCCCTATTATCTTCTTTAGGATCTGTTGAAAACAAAGAGCTAAGGCATCAGACATTTTCTTCAGGAGGTTTCAACCTGTCTGTACTCCTTTTAATCGAGACTTCATGATGGTCTGTGCCATGCATGAGGGAAAGATTTTTAATTTGGTCTTTGCCCTACATTCTGATGGTGATTGTTCCACTCAGTCACCTGGCCAGGCATTGGTGGCTGCAACAATCTCCAGCCACAGGATCTTCCCCTATGGGTTCAGCTGTTTGTTGAAATTATAGTGTTTTTATTTCAGCTATTATAGTTCCTACTAGTCTTATGATTTTGGAAAATATCACTGAGTTTATCACCAGAGTTAATTAACCAACCAACTAGAAATAGATTTACAAGGAAAAAATAATAATAAAACCCACACTTGTGGAAAATATCTAAGTAATCCATACTAAACAAAGAAGTCTGAACAAGTTGAGTTTTTAAGAAATAAATCCCTTCTGTATCCAGGAATTAGAATTGTTAAACTTTAAGATGGTAGGGCACTGACAAAGAAAAGCCAGTTTACAAAACTGAAAACTTCTGGGCAAATAAGTAAAACAGAAAAGGGGAAATATGGGAAAGTAATTAAATCAGGGATAACCAACATATTTTCCCCATTCCAATCTTTTATGCCCAAAGGATATGCGTGCCTGAATATCTAACACTTGTATCTAACATGAATATTGGGCTCACAATAATTATCACAATTAATTATTTTAATGATATTAATTTTAAAAGACATATTCCTATTTTACACTTGATCTTAGCCAAAAGGCCGAGAAGTGATTGGGCATATTCTTATTTTAAAATGTGTTTTTGAATTTTTCAAAAAACCCTATTATTCAAATTGGACTTTATCATAACATCTAGTTCACAGGCAGATTAATTTGAAGAGATTAACTACATGGAGGCTAAGGTAATTATAAATGTAAATATATATAAATGTAATTATGAAACTCAAAACCACCTAATTTTTGCAGGAAATCCCTTATAAAATTATAAAGAGCAAACATTTCAAATTGTTCTTGTACCATTTATATTGTTAGTATAAATCATACCAACATTTCTATTTTTTCAAAGAAATCAACTAAAAAATGTCTAGCCAAAAGTTTCATGCTACATGAATTCATACAAATGGAAGTTTGAAGATTTATTACAGTGATTATACCTCAACAGAGATAAATATGTATTTTATGATTAGGATTTTTTTTTTTATGAAACAGGTGAGCCATAGGGACAAACCTCCAAAGCGGAAAATAAACCATTTCAGTGTCTTTTGATAAATAGACATTATCCACTATTTCTATACAGTGCATGAAAATGTGACAAATAAATTATCTTCATTAAATATTTGCATGAAGGATTAATGAATATTAGTTAAGCCATAAAAGCACAAAGAACATTTATGAAAAATTACATTGGGTGTAAGAATTTGAGTGGGAGAGAATCTTGTTACAATAGTTTATCTTACCTGAAGATTCTCTACTGCACCTATATGATAAATGTAACTTAAAAGCAACCAAATTTCCACATTTAACATGCAAAATTTAGGCAAATCACAACTCTACAGGGTTTTGTCCTCTGTGAGTTACTTACTAGAAGGGGGATAAATCATAAAACTCATATTTGTTTCCGTTAATATTTATGCTGCAATAAGTCTTCAAATTTGCACCATAAAACTTGCATAACATTAAATTAAAAGACGTAAAGATATCTTAAAAATTCACCATCAGTAAAAAATATTGAGTGTTTTGAATACTTACCTTATGAATTTTCTTTTCCTTTCAATACATAGAACTTAATTAAAATTTAATTATTTTACTTGTGTGAAAATGACAAATACCTTTTGGATAGAAGATCATATTTTACTGAATAGCACAGAAAAATGAGAAAACTTTTTTTTTTATTTTTTTAATCAAGGTTTCCATTTTTCTCCCTTTGGAATATTACCCAGGATTAATGCTATCTACTCATCAAGCACTACCATCTTGTGGACTCCTCTTGATTCTAGAAAATACTGGTTAATATAAAAATTATAAAATACGGGACTTTTGGGAGATTAAATATTTGGAAAATTCTATAAATCTCAATGTTAGAGGAGATCCATGTTTGTAGTCATGCAGTAATATTGCTTTTACCCCTATGGACATCTGCATTTTAGGCACACTCTGCTGCTATTTTACAGCAGGTTTCTGTGCCAGCAAGATATATTCTTACCATGTTACATAGTGAAGACTGGTGTGGCTCTCTGACAGTTTAATTAGGTTGTGACTCAATAAGAATATCTAGAAACCTGCTTTTGTCTGGTAAATGGAATTTAAGTACTGCTTTGTTACTATGAAGCATCAAGGTTTTAATTTGCGAAATTAGATCCCATATCATATATAGTTCAACCTAATAAGTACTTGAAACCCCTATTAATCATGTTTTCTTTTTTTATTCAAATAAAAATTGATGTTTAATAAGAATTCTTAGTCAAATTTTGATTTCTGTATCTTAGTTTGCTCATCATAAAACTGAGTTACCTATCCTTGTAAGGATTACATAAATGAATATACATAGAGCACACTTGCTGGTACATACTAAGTGTTATACAAGTTTACTGGATGCTATTGGTGCCGAACCCAGATCTCCTTAACCTGCTTAATATGCCTATCCAGCAGCTACTCCTTCTCCAGAGAATTTCCCTTATCTAGGGAATTGTCTCCTTGCCCTTAGGGCACCTCACCTACCTCAGTTAGCAGCCAATATCCAAAAGGCTGAATATTTTTACCTTCCACTGCAGTACTCACCAATTCTGCAGCTAAATTTGTGTTCCAGAGTCACAAGTAGGATTAGTTTTAAACTAATCTCTGGCAGGAACCACATCTTTGCTTAGCTGATTTTTCCGCCTTACTGTTTCCTGCCTTTCTTAATTCCTTCTCCTGGGAACAACTCATCAATAAATTACATTCAAGTAATCTCCTTCTCAGATTCCGTTTCTACAAAACTGACCTTCACTGTTGTTATTATTATTACTAGGTGGTCTAATATTTTGATTTAATGAAAATAAATTTAAATTACCTTGGTTATGTCTAATGGATGGCTCATACAGTCCTCCAGTAATTCTCCATGCATGTCTTTTCTTTATGGTAAACTCTTGATAAGCACATTGAGTTGATCTTCCCAAGCAAAATTCTAAAGTACATATATTCTGTTGTTGATTAAGAGCTGGGATCTCTGGGCTTGACAGTGAATTGTGAAAAGTCTAGAGTGAATGCTTTTAAACGCAAAGTTCCAAGCCTAGGTTGAACTTGTGCCACTGACAAGCATACTGGTAAATAAATACTGGTCCCTGACCTGATGGAGTTTACAACTCAATAAAAATAATTTAAAAAGCCCTTAGCAAAGCAAGAAATTCAGGTTGCCTTTTGAAAAGAGTTAGCAATGACCTTTATATCTAGACACAGGGTTCTTGGGATTTAAAAACAAAAAGTCTGCTGCTGTGTGAAGCATTCCACAGAGAAAGTAAAAATAGCTTACTGTCACCCACGTGGTGTAATCGCTTGAACTCTATGACTTGGAATTCACTTACTCAGATTCATTTGAGTTACAGATCATGAAAAAATGACAATTTACTACTGTTTCTATTACAAATAGTCTTTTCTTTATCTTTTATTTTACTAAAGGTGTTTTGAGTTATATGCATATAAAATTTTATCTTGTCTTGGTGACATATTATAATGTTGAAGCAGAACTCTGCTGCTTCTGACTCTAAGTATTAAACTAATGAAAATACATGTCTCATAAATTTTTTTTGAAAAAAGGGGAATTACTACTTTGTTTTGTTCAACAAAGATAACTGAAATGTAGAGTAATAATACAACCTACCTTTGTACTGAAGCAATTTCATTTTTTTAAACATGACAAATGTTCTTTCATATTCTTGACATCGTTAAAAATGTCTTGATTCCCTAAGCATTAACCAAGTGTGGGGTAGACAGCTTTATTCTATTGTTATTCTCAGGATCTTTGCCTCTAGCTATGTTTTATAGGTGAAACTCTTGACACTTGTAGAAATTAAATCCAAATGTACAAGGTTAAAGGTGAATCTGCACTGTATCGCACCCTGCATTACACCAGGTCATTTATCCTGACCTAACAGCTATTCTTACTGAATAGTTACATTGAACACTCTCATTTAAGTGGCTTACCATAGTCCTCAGCACAACATATAACGTAAAACTTACTATCCCATTTTATGGATAGTGAAACAGAGATTCAGAAAAATCAGAATGTAATAATTTAAGTGGCATAATATAATGATAAAATATAGATTTAGAGTGAGTTGGACAAATTTTAATTTTTCCTCTGATATGTAATGCGTCTTAATTTTCTACTGTTTCCTTTACCTGTTTGAACCCCAGACTTTTGATAATGAAGATGATTATAACAATAATAATAACTCACTACATCTAGTTCTGTAGTACTAACCTTACACAAAATACCTCATTTAACTTACAATTTCCTCCATTTTATAGATGAGAAGAGTAAAATTTTAATAAAGTTGAATAACTTGCCCAAAGATGGATAGTCGGTAGATCACACAGGCGTCTCTGAAATTCTGATCTTTGTGATTGTGAAGTCCATGGTCTAATTCACATGATTCTGCCTTCTAACAGAAGTGGGGTGATGGGGTTGGTGGGGTTGGAAAACAATGTAAAGTGTGTCTTTCATAGTAAAGTCTTAAGTCAGTTCCTTTCCCAGTCCCTGGTAATATCCTAAGGAGTGTCTTGTATATAATAACTTGTCACTATTTAATTGTTGACACTTCCAGTTACCTTGACTCATCCTAAATCTATCAGCCAATATAATTTTTATATATGATCCGTTTATAACTTGAACTGCTGAGTCAGCTTCCTCAGCAAAAGGTCAGTGATCATGTCTAAGCACAGGAAAAATGATTGACAATCGTGGAGGCTTTAACTTGAGAGAGAAGTTGGACCACCTCAAAATTTAATGTCCCTTAAATTTTGCCTAATTTGCCTGGTAGAATAAATCATAAAAAAAACTTCATAATAACTTAGTAAACATGACCTTTTGTCTTCTGTTCACAGACAATACATTCCAGACTGTTAAACTGCCTACATTATTTCTCAGTGTCTGTATTTAGCCTCACTTCAAATGCTATCTTTGCCTCATATTCTCAAGGCCAAATAAGTCTTGTCTTTTTACTGAGATTTGAGTGCTATCGACCTACACACAATGCCTCTAATCTTCAACTGCAGTCTGATTTTGATCCCCATTCATTTATTAAAGTTGCCATTCAGTGATATCCCAATGTCAATCTTAAGTAACATTTCCCTTTATTTTATTGGGACTTTTTCCTTGTTTGACATTACTTAATCTTATGGAAAGATTAAACCATTGGCACCTATACCACTGAATTTTCTTTATTTCCTTGTAATCTTTCTAGCAGTCTCTTCTCTCTTACCCTATTTAATACTTTCTTACATTTATTTAGATGTTTGTGCTTCCTAGGGTATCTCCTCACTTTAACCACCCCTCTTGATTTGTCTCACCTTCTTAATTGGATTCAATTATACCAATATACTGACAATTCTTAAATTTAAACTTCACCTCAGATTTCCTTTCCTGGACTTCAAACACATATTCGTCAGCTGCTAGAACGTCTTACCCAGATTTGCTTTGCAGACTTCCAACTTAAAAATGTGCTGAAAATGAAACAATAATCTTTCTCCCTAAACTAGTCTGACTTGGTGTATTTCCATTGAACCT